>NW_024387110.1:0-204736 GCF_900408965.1 Simochromis diagramma | reverse complement strand
GAATATTTCCAGTTACAGAAATCATAAAGTCCAAACTAAAGTGTACTGTTGCTATATGCATTTTAAAATCATGGATGATGGTATGACATGAAGGAAGAGAAAGTTACAGGTTGCATCCTTTGACTTGCTCCGTGCCTTTGGGGATTTTCAGAAGGACAGATGTTTCTGTTCAATTCTTAAATCAATTTTTTCAAACACAACACTATTTTAAAGCTTCTAGAGAGTAAAATATTAATGATAATTATAATAACAAAATAAAAACAAAAGCTCTCAGATCTCAAACCAAGCAGCAGAAAGAACAATAACTGAAGAGAAAACTTTAACCTTGTAGACTTCATTATGTTCCAGCTCCTACAGACGCTGTGACCTCGAACTTAAGCAGGTCGTAAAGTATGTGCAGCTCAATAACTTCATAATCAGATCCGTGGTATTTAGGCAGCAGAACAACTAAGAATAACAACTACAAATAATGTTTTAGGTTCTGTTGTACTGCAAGGTTCTGTAAGGAGAACCAAACCAAGAGCAAATAACGTCTCATTTACACCTGAGCACGAAGAGCCATCAACATTAGCAAATTGAATCATCTTTGTTAGATGCAAGAAGAATCATATAGAAATGAAAAGTATAAATATAAATCCAGAGCAAAGATACCTCTAATTCAGCGTAGCACATGTGCAGCTGCTGCGATTCACGTAAGCATTCGGCTCGTCGCGGTTGCAGATTTTTCTCTCGCTGTTTGGCTCACAGCGCTGCAAAACACAAAAAAAATATCCCCAAAGGTGTGAAAGGGAGCTAATTAGTAAGAGATTGTTACTCTCCGCAGGAGTAGTCCAGCAGTAGAAATCAGTCCAATACAAGGTGTGTAACATCTAGCAGGGTGAAAGAAAACCCAGGGCAACTTCAAGGACCTCAACGTCTCTCTCACATTGTGTTTTTTAAACATGTTTCCATTTGTCACTTCAGTCTTTACTCTGAAATACAGGAAGAGAAATCATGGCTGAAACAATTCTCATGAAACCAGGGGTGTGGTCCAACAGTCAGTTTGGGGAGGAAGGTTCCTAACTGAGAGAAGTGACCCAGAAGTATCTGTGGGACAGCCACAATGAATCAGAGCATGGATTTATACTGACAAAGCTCTTCTTCATCTTCTGTATCATTCAGTTTGCATTGGTAATGCCCATCATGTAATGCTTTTTTAAGACGAGCAAAACTTTATTTCACTTTGGTTAGCTGGGATAAGTGATGGATGGAGGGAATTTTACTTCAGCCGCAGAACCTAAACAGGAAGGAGGAGCAGAGTTACAGTGGATCACTACCAGCAGGGAAACAAGGTTTATTTCAATTTCTTGGCCATGAGTGAGATTACTGAGTGGGCAAATTAGGGAGACGACACCACAGATCCCGACCTCCATGTGTTAATCAAGAGACGGCTGCTGTGCTACATCCATAAATAATGAAAAATTAGGAGCTAAGCTGAAAGGACAGTTTTATTTGTACCATCTTCACGTGAACACATTCAAGAACATCACAGATGAAGAAACATTAAAAACTTCACACTACATAAAGCAAGAAAATAGTTTTTCTTTCAGGTGGTTTCAGAAAAACAGAAACATCAAACATCTCCAAGACTCTCTTTGAAAGAACTAAAATCCTTTGTTGTCATGGTCCAATCATGAGTGAACTCCCCGATGAAGCTTGTGTGCTAAAACATGTCAGAGTTTTAAAGGTTAAACATGAGTTCCAAAACGTTTTTGCTGGAGAACAATGAACTATTTGACTGAGTTTCAATCATTTACAGACGAGCAAAAACCAGGAAAGAGAAAAAAGGACAAACTGACTCAGTAAAACAACAGAAAAGAAGACCCATGTAGATCTGTATTATGTAGAAGTTCATCCCAGCAACCAGTTCAGTTCAACACAATTTTAAATGATTCTATCTGAACTCGTGGAGCCTGATCTCAAGCTTTTTGAGTCTGACCAGAGGAAACCAGAGGATCTTTCTGTGTCTTCAAGTCACTGTGATCCAGTATGGGAATGATTTCAGCCCTGATGATCGCGCTGATGTTTCACAGACAGACAAGGAGGTGAATGTTTGGGCACATGTAACAGTGAAACAGTTTATTAGTAACGTGGGATCGTTGTGGGCAGAGTATGAACTGAGATTCCTGAAGCCTGTCACACTGGTCACAGCTGTGTTTTCCTTCCATGTGTGTTCGTTCAGAAGTTACGACTACCTGACTGTGAGAAGCTTCTCTCACAGGTCTGCACTTGGGTGTTTTCCTTCCTGTGTGGACTCGTTTGTGTGATTTAAGGTCCCTTGCAGTGGTGAAGGATGACCCACACTGATCACAGAGGTCTTTTTAACCCACATGTGAATCAGTTCATTTTGTTTAACTCACTGGTGTGGAGAAGCTTCCCACATTCTTTGCAGTATTTCATTTGTCTCAGTGTGTCTACGTTGATGTACTTTTAGGGTATTTGCCGACTGAAAGTTTTTCCACAGAGGTCACAATGAAAGTCTTTCCCACCACCACAGTGATGACAGGTTGAGAACTGGATCCATCTGTGTCGCTCTGCTCTAAACAAAGACACAAAGACAGTGTAAGTCAGTCCTTCAACATTTGTATCCTGAACGTCGCCTGAAATAAAGAGCATCCTGCAGCGTCCAACTACATTTGACGTTTCAGTTAACACACTCAGTTTACGGGGCTGCAATAACTACAATACTACCACCATAATACTACAGTAATACTAAAATCAAACTGAAAGGAAAATCTGAATAATCACTCAGAGCGGCTTTTCCATGCGTAGAATTGCTAACATGCTAACACAGTTTAATGAGCAGAGTTGTTCCAAACAGTCAGGCTAAAATGACAAGATTGTTATCTTGTCATTTTAGCCTGACTGTTTGGATTTATATTGTTATATAAATACATACCTCACAGTAGCTGCACTTGTAGAGTCTCTTTCTGGTGTGGATCTGTTGGTGTTGTCTCAGGTGATGTGGAGCTTTAAAAGTCTTCTCACACAGGTCACATCGATAAGGTCTCTCCCAGTGTGGGTAAACAGGTGTCGTTGTAAGTGTGCGTCGTTTGTAAACTGTTTGCCACACTGTCACAGCAGTACACATCAGTCTGGGTGTGAATACGTAGGTGTATATTCGGTTCCCTCCTCTGGCTGAAAGTTTTTTCCACAGATGTCACAGCTGTATGGCTTAATTCCAGAGTGGGTAACTAGATGCTTCTGTAAGCTGGCTACTGCGAGTAAAAGCTCTGCCACACTGATCACACGTGTACGCTTAACTCCACTGTGAGAGTTGGTGTTGTTTTAGAGCATCCTTCAAGGAAAAAGACTTCCACACACAGTCACAGCTGAACGGTCTCCTCTCCAGTGGGGATGACCTGATGCTGTTTTAGTGAAGCCTTCAGAGTAACTCCATCCACACTCGTCACAGCTGTATGCCTTAATCCAGAGTGGGTAACTAGATGCCTCTGTAAGCTGCTACTGTGAGTAAAAGCTCTGCCACACTGATCACAGCTGTATGGCTTAATTCCAGAGTGGGTAACTAGATGACTCTGTAAGTGGCTACTGCGAGTAAAAGCTCTGCCACACGGATCACAGTGTATGCCTAATTCCAGAGTGGGTAACTAAGTGCCTCTTAAGTGGCTACTGTGAGTAAAAGTCGCCAAACTGATCACAGCTGTATGGCTTAATCCAGAGTGGGTAACTAGATGACTCTGTAATGGCACTGCGAGTAAAAGCTCTGCCACACTGATCACAGCTAGGCCTTAATTCCAGAGTGGGTAACTAGATGCCTCTGTAAGCTGCTACGTGTGAGTAAAAGCCTGCCACACTGATCACAGCTGTACGCTTTAACTCCACTGTGGATGAGTTGGTGTTTTTTTTAGGGAACCCTTCAAGGAAAAAGACTCCCCACACAGTCAAGACTGAACGGTCTCTCTCCCAGTGTGGATGACCGATGCGTTTAGTGAAGCCTTCAGAGTAAACCTCCCACACCGTCACAGCTGATGGCTTAATTCCAGAGTGGGTAACTAGATGCTCTGTAAGCTGCTACTGCGAGTAAAAGCTCTGCCACACTGATCACAGCTGTACGCTTTAACTCCACTGTGGATGAGTTGGTGCTGTTTTAGTTTAGCCCTCACAGTAAAACCCTTCCCACACTCGTCACAGGTGTGTTTTTTCTCTCCCTTTCTTCTGTGAGGTTGTCGGCCTCCTGAGAGCGCTGACTTCTGGCTCCATGTTGGTCCTGCAGTGACAGAGATACAAACAGAGGCAGTGAGTGAAATGCAGTCGTGGAACAAACTCAACTTTCAAACTCCATTAACACAGTTAAACATGAAGGTGGAGCGGTGGACCAAACACCTTAAAGGCCTTCATCCCCAATTTTGTTTAAAGACAGAAGTGACCGCATAGTTGCAACATCAAAGGGAAATATTAATTAATTAGCATTAAGTATATTTGTTGCTTAAGCGTTTGCACTATAACTTAAGTAGGATTATAACTTTTAAGGAAGGAAAGATTTCAGATATTTAGTTCACTGCTTCAGTTATTTTATATGAAATTAAAACATTTACGTTGGTCAAATATGATGCTCTAAATCAAATAAAAGTTTGAAAATAAATGATGTATTTTTAAATGCTGCAACAAATGTTCACAAAAAGTAACTATAATTAAAACCAGTTAAACAAAATAAAATGTTTGAATCATGCTTAACCAAATGCCAGGCTGGAGAGCTGAACCTAAAGTATACGTAGAAAGATTTCAACATCTGAGCAGTTTTTAATGTTTCTATCACATATAAATGTCACAGCAGTGGGTCCTGGCCCAATGCTTTGTGTTTTTGGTTTTCTTTGACTATTGTTTTTCTTGGTTTTTGTTCTTCTTATTTATCAGGCTCTCAGTAATCTTAGTTCTCCCTCCCTCAGTGTTCATTTCAGCCTGTGTTTAGTTTCTGTTCCCGTGTCCCACGTTTCATCGTTTCATGTCGAGTCAGCCCTGTCTCTCTGTTTCCTGTGTCTCCCCAGTCAGCCCCGCCTCCCTCGGGCACTCATGTGTGATACAGAGTAAGAAACCTGACTACATTTGCTACACTCTCTTTATTACCTGTTACTTTAAAATTCATACACTAATTATGTCTGCCCATCTCTCTAATGTGAAGGTCAAAGGTCAACATCCCAGTGACATAAGAATAATCCCAAAGGGGCAAAGGCAGCGGTTAATTTAGCACATTTAGCATTAAGGGTACAGCAAGGATATACTTTTACTTATTGTGGCAGGGGTGTGGTCTCTGGCCTGCTGCAGTGGAGGCTGGTGGCGGGACGTTGGACGGCACAGGTGAGGGTGATGGAGCTCATGACTCTCCCCTTTATAGTGACGGAGGAGACTGGCGTGGGGGAAGCGTGTAGTGGAGGAAGCCGAGGAGAGAGCTGGTTTCTGGCTACAAAGACGGCGTCAAACCAGAAAAGATTGCTCGTGGTCAAATAATGTGTCAATCACCTGTGAATCAAACTGTGTGTGGCTCAGTTCATGTCACAGTGTTGTTTAGTATATCTTCACTTGTCTCACTCTCCTTCTGTTCTGTCCATCAGGACAATCCTCAGCGCTTACACAGATCCTCCATCGATGTTTTGGATCCAATCAGTGATCAGTTCTACGAGGAGGCCTGGATGTTCACCAGCGCTTGCTACACCTCCATCTACCAGAAGGTGAGTGTACTCCTTTGTTCTCAGATTAACATTTTATTTCTTAAAATACATTTTCATATATGAGCTTTCTATTATAAACCTTCTTCCACCTATTAGCTCCAAAGAGGCTATGGTGCCCGCTGGTGAACCATGGGGAACATAAATAACAACCAGGCCATCAGCAGTTCTATCCCCAGCTCTAACACCTACATAAAACACTATAAATATAGTTATATAGGTTATAGTATGATATATATAAATGTAGCTGAAGCAGTTTCATTTGTAGCTTCACGCTGCACTTCATATGTTTGTCCACCAGATGGCAGCACAGAGGCCTGTGTTGGAAAGCTTTGAGTAATGAAGCGTTTTCAATCCAAGCTTCAGAAAGCTTCATGTGGTCATCAAGGAAGCAACCAGGAAATATCTGCTGTGTGTAAAAACACCAACACAAGAATCCAGGATGAAGACAAGAAACTCAAAGCTCACAAAACAGGTGGAGCTAATTTTGTGATGTGTTTCTGTAAAAACACCACAGAAGTGAATCATCAAAGTTTCCATGTGAGCTGATGATGCTGCTGCAGAGTTTCTGTGAACCTCCTGTGACCCCACCTCCTCATACAGAGACATCTGATTGCTCTTCAAACTGCATCACGTGGACACATGTAATTGTGTGTTGTAGTATTGATCCCAATGCTGGTATCAGTCCTGGATCAATAACACTGGATGGATGCGTTCAGCATGGAGCCCTGAGCTGTGTTACAGACAAACATGGAAACTGACAGGTCTGTGTCATTCACAGTCTGTAACACTTCTAAACAACAGAGGCTGACCCAAGTGCCTCAGAGCCAGGCACGCTCACATCACAGCTCTCTAAATAAGCCAGTTTCAAAATAAGAGCTGAAAGCTGTGTTTGGTTGTGTTAGCTTATTATTGTGGAGACTAACATTCAGTGATCATGTGTTCAGACTCATAATGATTACTCTCAGAAATCCTGATCTTTGTATTTACTGTGTGTTGGATCAATAACTGAGATTCATGGTATCACACAGCTGTGCTACTGCTGATGTCAGCACATCTGGAACAATACGAGGTATCTGCTACCAGACTGAGCAGGACGTGAGACCTGTGGACTGTTTAAAGCTGTCCCTCCACAGCTCACTCAGACCTGATCCACACCTCAGTGATATTCTCTGACTTCCTCAGTAGAGACAGAAACCATTCAGATCTGGGACCATCAGCTGACTGATGATGTCACACAGACTGTGTTTTTCAGGAACAGTGATTCTGATGTGAGCCTGCTAGCTGACAGCAGACCTGATGAAACCACATGTTCACATCTGTGAGGACAGACTGGACTCTTTGACTGCACCTTGGTTCTCCTCAGAGGTCTGTACAGGAGCATGTCCACCCCCACTGAAGATCTCAGTCACTGTGAAACATAGAAAGCTGCTTGTGTGGCCTCCGCCTCACATGTAGATACAGCTACAGGTTTCTCTGTCAGTCAGACTGAAACAGTGTCCTGATGCTGCATCATTCAGCTCTGTGCCCCAGTCAGCATCACTGGGAGCTACCAGTGTTTCTGCCCTTTTCCTGTAACACTACACTCAGCACAGGCTCAGCTGGTATCCAGTGTTGGACTTTGGCTTCAGCTGCTGTGATAGATCCTCTAACATAGATCAGCTCTGCTACATGTTGTTAGATAAGTGCAGCTGCTGTCATGTCCTGATGTTTCTCTGGCTCAGCAGCTTCTCCATCAGAGGTTCACATGGAGCTGATCCAGTATCTCCAGTAACTGTGTTCTGTGCCTCACTGGTTCATCCTTCTGTCTGTGTGACGTGCTGCGAGATCGATCAACTTTAGACCAGACAACAAACGACGGAGGCTCCGGAAAAGTGCAATCAAACGATGAGTTTTATTATCACAGGAGAACAACCAACCGTCAGCATACGGAATGGGTTGCTCTGACAAGAATACACTGGGTTCTGGTTTTATAGGGTAAAATATCACACCTACGTCAATACAGTTCAAAAATACATGGTGACAGACGGGCAAAAGTTCAACCCGTGCAGACAAGGGTACATCACATATACTTTTAATAACTATAAACTGACAGATAACTTCTCCTTTCTTCATTACTTGCCTTTTAGGGTAATAACTTCAGGTCTTAGCATTTCTGAGAGCTAATAATGGACCCTCGTCATTAACCACTAAGTAGAGTACTTTGCAGCCAGTCTCAAACTGAAGCAGAAGACGCTTAGGCCTTTGCTCAGACCTGCTACTAGATTAATATGTGTATCGTAAGCGTGCATGCAATTAACCTGCTATGTTCTCATCTCCCCTCAGCATGTATCATCTGGACACTCTCACCAGTGAAGCTTAAAACCTTCTAGAATGGAACATCAACTCTAACCAAGCACATTTATGCATTGTGTATAAAATGAACTCAACCTGTAAAAATAGAAAGGTCAATGTGATGACAGACATATTCAATGCAATATAAACCCTGTAGGAAATATTACTGATGAATGATACTGTGAAACATGTTATTAATACATTCTTCATAAGGCAAATTATATGGTATCAATAAAAGAATCTCTGAATCCCAACATTCCCTCTTTTGACATTCCAACAGGAATGTCACCATACTCTATGTTGTATCACTCCCTGCCCCACTCTATGGGTTCCAGGTTCATCTGGTAGATGCCCTCAACCCAGCCAGGGTTCGCAACCCTTGCCACTATCTTTACCAACAATCCTCTGACACAAGGAATGATACAACCTCCAGCGATGACCAATATTCCCAAAAATACAGCCAATGAGCACATCACTGATATAGCCACACCTTTCCATTGTCCAAACACGGATGTCATCCAGGATGCCAGTGGGTTTTCAATACCTGAGTGCTCATGCATCGTTTTAGACAAAGTTTTCAGGCCCTCCAGAGCTCGGGTTACTGAGCCATCTGGGGCAGTATTATTAGGGATATACGTGCAGCACATGTCTCCAAACATCGAGCACACCCCTCCCCTCTCTGCCAATAACATGTCAAGCGCCATCCTATTTTGGACTCCCATCAGAGAACTTGGTCCCAATTGTTCTGCGAACCCCATCATGGCGTCCCTGGTTAGGTTAGAAAGTCTCAGCAGATTGTAATGAACATAGTTAATGCGGTCAACATTCTTATTAGGTGTTACCCAAAGGAATATACTCTCAAATCCTGCAGCTATCGGATTCACCAGCTTATACTCGTCTGGAACTCCCCTCGGCACTCCTATGGAGTCTATCCTAGTCGGAGAGTTTAACCGGGGGTCATATGCATGTATACCCTAGGTCCCTCTTTTTGCCAAAATGTGTCTCTTATGTCTGGCTGCTAAGGTATGTGTGTTGTGTTGCTGAATAGCCTTTACCTGATTTCCAATCAGTATGAGTGGAGCTCCCAGTCGCACCATTGCACATGTCCCTACGCTTCCCATTGGGACACGAACCAAAAGGGTGCTTTGCCCACAATAATAATACAACCCACTTCTTGCCCATGTTCCAATTAATATGCTCGGGTCACTCACATTATTCGTGGTTCTTCCCGTGGGTGTGACGGCACACCAAGTAGGGTCGATTTCTCCCACGTGGTACTTTACATTATCTGTAGAAAACCTGAAACATGTATAGTTATCTTGTTTTGGCATAAATTAATTGGCATTCTCCGCTTGCCCTATCGTGTTTGGTGCTGAGATTATTAGTTTATCAGTTATATTTGTCATTGAGTTTTTAAGTGTGACTCAGGCTTTTGGGTAAACTAAGTGTACCCTAATTACCCCAAACGAATCTGTTCCTGACATGTCCACCCTTATTACCAGATACAATACGCCTCCCGGGCTCTCGGCTTTGGGCAGTATGTTCCATGGACCTAACAAGATGGTGACAGGGTTATGAAAAACAGAATAAACCCTTTGAATTACTACTCCTTGCAGGCCTTCTGGCACATTTGGCTGCCATCCTACTCCTGTCCAACCTACCTCATTTTCCCAGGAGCACCACTGACCTGCTGTAAATGTATGGATGTGTTTGCCCCAGGAGGGGCTCCAATAAGCATAACTGGAGCATATCATAGGGTGATTACAGACCCACACATCATATGCTCTCCAGCTGCTACTAGCTCCTGCACACTTAATGACGTCACACAAATCAAACGTGAATGAGCTGGTGGTCCCTTTAATTAACATAATTTAATTCTATGCCGTTGTATGTGCTGAGACACTCATCACCTTTACCTGACACCTCGCGCTTTAGTCTTTTCACCGATCCCGTATTAGCAACTATTGTCTCAGGAAGTGCTGGGCTGGACTGGCCTCCGTGTTCAGACAAGGGGTCCGGAGTGCCTTGCAAAATACAGACAATAAACAACAGAGCCACGGTTACTATTATTGCATACAATACACATGTAGTTGTAAGGAACATTTTAATACGTTTCTTCCCATTACGTGTCTCTGATTCGTTTGTTTGCATCATGTTATATAAACTTTGTATTCTAGAATTGTTATATAGATTGTAGATTCTGGACTGAAACTCCCCTCTTTGTGGAGCCTTTAACTTATCGCTGCCCCTTTCTGATGGCGTGGCGACCTTCTCAGCTGCCGCTCTTCTTTCTTCGGCCTTCCAGGTGGACTACTGGATGGCCTGTTGCACAGGTGAGAGGGTTTATTCTGCCTCTGTTTGTTGACACCTGTGTTGGTTGAAGCCTCTTTCTCAACCAAGCTCTCCTGTGCTGGTGCACACTGCGACCAGTGATACCAGGTGTCGCCCTTCCCTTTCAGTTGAACTGCTGTAGTTGTCCTGGCAACGACCTCGTATGGACCAGTCCAGCGTGGCTCCTTCCACTTGCGTTTGAGCACCTTCAGCCACACCACCTTTGCCTCCGGGGTCGCCCTGTTCACAGCGTGTACTCCAGATGTGACCTGTTTTGTGAAACTGGAGATTCTCGCCACCCCTGTGGTCGCTGTGTTACTGGAATGTTCTCCTGTAAAGGATAGAAAACAAAAGCCTCTCTCTGCTACACCTCACTAATCTACTGTGTTCATCTAATGTTCCCTTAATTATTCAAAGTTGGTTCAAGATATCATGTTCTGGGCTCTATCCTTTATATTAACTTTACTTAATCTCAATGCTCTTTATGTGTGTAAAGAGTTTATCTTCTAAACAGGATTCAGTTCATTTTAATCCTTCAACTTAAACATGAAAATAACAATTTCTGCCTCAGTTTTACCATATCTAAATCATCAAACACCCCAAAAGTCATAAAATGATCCTAAAACCCATTTCAAATTAAACCTTAAATCCCTCTTTTTGTGACACATAAGATGTGTTACAAACTCAAAATGCTTCACCCGAGCTTAGAAAATTAAAGAAAAAGGTTAGTCATATCATTTCACACCTCAGCAATCCTCCTCTCAGGTAAACAAAACCTGTGTGTTAACCCAAACTTCACATTTCATACTGAGTTTTCCTCACTTATGATCCAATCTGTGTTATGAGAAAGAAAACTTAAAACAGAACAGTCATCAGTCATGTGCTTAGCCTTAGTCCAGTCTTTACCTCAGTGTCCAGTTGGTCCAACCTTAGTTCAGTTCGTCCGTCCAGTCACAGTCCATTTACACACATCCATTCATACGTATTCACACCAGGTATTGCTAATAGCGGAGACCCCCACGCAAATAATCAGATTCTCCACTCTCAGCAACATGAGCTTATTCATTTGTTTTATTCTGTTTTGTTTTTTGTTTCTTTTTAGGAAACTAGTTCTTTATGCTTTTGACTGGATTGAATCGCTACAATCCTTTTAGACAGGGACTTAGACCTGATCACAGGTAGGCTTCTCCTCAGCCAGTTGTAATCTGGAAAGCCCACCTTATATTTGCTCTTCCCGAGAATTTTCAGCGCTGTTATTCACTGTTGCAGGCCTGCTTAGAAAGAAAATGAGAAAAAAGAGAGCTGATTATTAGCTCATGAAAGCACAAAACAAAATCACCTGACAGGTTTTCTCTAAGTGCACTGTTACAAAAATAATGGGCCCAATTCTAAACATGTCCATGTTTAATAAAACTCCCTCTATTAAAACAAAAACAACCTGAACCTAACTGACAGAATCAACCCATTACCACAACAACCTCAAAAACCTTAAACACAGAACATTTTGCCACAAGTTCTTCAAGGTCCTGGCACTCCGAAGTCAACTGACATAATTTCACCCGCTCAATACACAGAAAGTCTTGTTAAACGCCGCACAGTCACAGTGTCTCCTCCAGTGCAAGCTTCACTCACACAGTCAGACAGGAAACCCAAGTTCCTCTTTTTCTTTTCCTGTCCCGAGTCGTTCAACTACTTTGCATACTGAATCATCTCTCAAGAAGTTGCCGTGACAAGAGAAATACATGTTCAAACATTACCACCTTATTAAATTATTTTATTTCTTTCTACAGTGATCACTGGTTTTGATCACTCAGTACGAGCACCACTAAGTCACTCTTTTAAAACTGCTTTAATCACCGTTTCTTTTTCCATAACTCCCTTTGTCATATAGCTTCTTTTGAGTTATTCCTCAGCTTCAAACTCAAGTGTATTCACACCATTCTATCACTCATACAAATAGCAAGCTGATCTTCATTGCGTATGTTTGTGTCCTAAGCCAGGTTTAATCAATGTCTATGCATTAATCATCATGAGCTTGTCTTGTCTTTGTAAGGTTAATGCATTTTCTGTTTGTGTGTGTGTGATTTTGCATGTGTTGCTTTGCAGTGTTTCAGACTCCTTCACAATTTTGCCTTTAACCAGTCAATTTTCTCCTTCCCAAATTTGCTAACCCAAATTTTGATTTCCCACCTTAAATAACAGCATTCCTTGTCCTCAGCCAGAAGGTAGGGCTCCACTTGCCACTTTCCCCCTCTGCCTCAGCCCAGCGGCTTTACCCTTGAGGTCCCGTCTTCTTCACTTCATCTCACCAGTGAGTCTGAGCTCACAGGGACTGAGGCCGAGTAATCGTGACTGTGCCTGCCTTAGGTTGTCCCAGGGTTTCGAGGTGGGATCTTAAATAATCAGGCCCCATCTTATCTTAATGACCTTGTAGTACCATATCACCCTATTAGAGCGCTTCGCTCTCGCTCTGCAGGCCTACTTGTTGTTCCTAGAGTATTTAAAAGTAGAATGGGAGGGAGAGCCTTCAGTTTTCAGGCCCCTCTTCTGTGGAACCAGCTTCCAGTTTGGATTCGGGAGACAGACACTATCTCTACTTTTAAGATTAGGCTTAAAACTTTCCTTTTTGCTAAAGCATATAGTTAGGGCTGGACCAGGTGACCCTGAATCCTCCCTTAGTTATGCTGCAATAGATGTAGGCTGCCGGGGGATTCCCATGATGCATTGAGTTTTTCCTTTCCAGTCACCTTTCTCACTCACTATGTATTAATAGACCTCTCTGCATTGAATCATATCTGTTATTAACCTCTGTCTCTCTTCCACAGCATGTCTTTATCCTGTCTTCCTTCTCTCACCCCAACCGGTCGCAGCAGATGGCCGCCCCTCCCTGAGCCTGGTTCTGCCGGAGGTTTCTTCCTGTTAAAAGGGAGTTTTTCCTTCCCACTGTTGCCAAAGTGCTTGCTCATAGGGGGTCATATGATTGTTGGGTTTTTCTCTGTATCTATGAAGCGCCTTGAGGCGACTTTTGTTGTGATTTGGCGCTATATAAATAAAATTGAATTGAATTGAATTGAAAATTACCCGTCATGGGCTATCCAGCCTTCCATACTCGCCTGATACGGGGGCTAAGTGGGCAGGGGTGCTATGAGGGGAGGGGACACACTGGCTCTGGAAATTAAAGGAGTGTAAGCTGCTTCCTTCATTGCATCTTATATTAAACTATCTCGCTTCTGATTCTTTCCTAGAATAATTTCACATATGGCACTTTGTGTATGTGTGTTTTCTATTCATTAATGTAATTGTCAGTTATTTTCTCTCTTTATTTTACTTTTTTATCTGTTTGTTTGTGACGTTCTACTTTAGTTCTACTAAATCTTGATGTAAAAACAATACCCCCTCTTTCACGCACACACTCTGCAGTTTGCCTACGCACACACTTCTCTCTCAGACTTCCTCTGTTCATACACTCACCTATGAGTTATTATTAGTTATTTATTATTTTGTACAAATCACACAGAATCATTCAAATCGAGTACTCACAGCATTCACACACTTAGAATCACTCAAAATACGCGTTCCTAAGAGTATTTTATCAAACATGCTTTCAAGAATCAGAAAGAGGAAGTAGACAACACTCAGTAACTGCGTCTGTCCTCTTAAAAGAGAAGAGAAATAAACACATATGGGACAATTCTCCCCATCTTAGACAAAATGTGACCTTAAATGTCCTGTTCTAAGTTATGTTCTTCTCTATACACAACTCTTGGCCTCCAGGGCATAACCTTTGGACTTATAACTCTGATATGAGTCCACACAGTACAGAGAACCTGCAAGTTCAGTTTCTTCTTTTTTAAATTCTCCACACACTTGAAGAACTGTTTGTCATTTATCTGCCCAAGAACTTCATCAAATGGACCTCGCCGGGTCCAGTAATCTTCAGCACATGTATCTCATCGCCGCCAGTGTAATTCAATTCTCATAGACCCAAAAGTAAGCATATTATCTCCCTAGTCAAAAGTGAAACCGTTCCTCACACAGTAATTCTTAATCCAACCTTAAAGTGAAACAAACACCCTTCGTGTTTTGAAACTAAAAGAGTAAGGAAGAGCGCCCAACTTTAACTGCGCATGTTGTTACTGAACAACACACAGACCCAGACCCAGGGCAATTCTTCCTGGATCATTTATCAACATCCAAACCAACACAGTCTGCATTGATTATTTTCCTGGACCTCAGCAGATCCACCAAAATTCATGTAGGTATATCAACCATTCACCGATTTATTTCTTCCTCAGACCGCGCCGGATCTGTTACTTTAGCACAATAAAGACTGATTTTTCTTCAAAATCAGTTTACCAAGAGCCACAGAACCATTTCTGACTCGATTTTCTGAACTTCTGTGTCACTTAAACATCCTGACAGCACCAGGTGTTTTCTGTCGGACTTCCTCTTTGAAGATCAAGTATAGAGGGTGTCTGTCCTGCAAAGTTTTTGTTGGGCAGCACATAATTTCTCCACATATTTCCTTACAGCTTTGAATTCTTTATCTGCTGCTTTAGTTGTTCTTGAACAAGACATGTGGATGGCTTTGCTCAGCTCCTCCAGCTGATCATTTGGTGGCTTATATAGCGTTGGTTCACTAGATGTCATAGTTGAGCTCTTTGTTTTGGTTCCTCTGAGATTTCCCCAAAATGGCTGCTAATGACTCCTCCTTGCAAGTTCCTTGAGGCGACTTCCCTATTTCTTTATCAGATGTCCTGCAGCCACCGAACAGTCACTTCCTCCTTCCGTCAGAAGCGCTGTGGCAGCCCGAGCAGTCACTTCCTCTTTTCGTACCCTGCTTGATATAACACTCACTGACCCGCACGTCAGAACAGCATTTGCTTCATAAATTCTCAACACAGCCACAATTATCAGCACTACAAAATAAACACACCACACCAGCTGCAACTCTTGCTCTAAAAACCAAGCACAGAGCTTTTATACTTCATGCAACTTGTAGACCGATCCTCAGTAAAAAGAGGAAGTGCGGGCCAACCCAAAAACTGCGCAGTTCTATAGTTCAGTTACCTTAGACCTGCACAAAGTTAGAAACAAGTCTCTTCTCTTTCTGTTTGTCAAACTCACACCGTTCAGCAAGGCCTGTTATTTTAAATCACCAAGAGACAAGCAACGTTATTCTTTTAATCTTAAAGAGGCCTACAGTGCGTGTTTCTTCTCCTGTTCAAAGGGGAAGTAAAAAGGGGAAGTAGGCCGTACCCAAATTTTTAACTGCACACTTTTTCGCCAGAGAGAAAAGAAAGGAAAAAGAGACTTTTAAAAAGCCTCACACAGCCAGCCTGCAGGCGCCTGGCACTTTAAATTATTTCAGACAGTTTCCTACGTCACAACCTTAGTTCAGTTCAAGCCGGATATGCCCACTGCCGCTCGTCTTTCAGACGCCAATAGGAATAACTACAGAAACACAGCTTTTCACGGACCACGGCGGGCCCAAAAATGCACAGGTAATAGCTCACAGTATTTTATTATCAGACTTCTCACTTTTAATAATCAACTCACTTCACTACAAGACCTCAGGCTCACGGCTTGGCCTGAGTTTCTCTTCAATCATATATCAACACCTCGGACCTTCTTGTCCGGTATTTATTCTCAACACATGTCACTTCAAACTCAATTTACTGTGCCCCTCAAGCTCACGGCTGGCTTGAGTCTGTTAAATCATATGTCAACTCCTCGGACTTCTTGTCCGGTATTTATTCTCAACACATGTCACAATTCCTCGGAGCTTCTGTCCGGCATTTACTCTTAAAACATGTATTTATTAAGTGTCTCTCAAGATGATCCTTCTGCGATCACCAGGGCTATTTCTGAGGCCACAAAGTCTCAGCGGGGCCCCACCCCTAGTTTAATACCCAGGAAACGTCTTTCCCGGGGGTGGAATCCTTCGGTTCCGTGACTTTAGACACTTCTTAATCCCTTTATTCCTTACACACAAATCAGTCTCTCTTCTCTATTTTTTCAACAACAACGTCTCAAGTTACTTTTAGCTCAGTACTGCTTTTTCCTAGTCAACCGTGAATGCAACAATTCTCTCAACTTTCACTTTCGTTGCAAATAAAGTTTTCTATTTTAAACAAAACTCAAAACAGAGATCAACGGATGACCACTTGACTACTTGTTTTAGAATTATATTCCAATACAGCACAATTTCTGTTTAAGAGGTTTGTGCCTTACCTTTTTATTCTGTGGGCCCAATAGTCAAATTGATCACCGTGACGTCTGCCGTTCGATCCACTGATCCGGCCTCAACCTCCGCCGACAACCAACACCTGAACCTCGTTCTACTGATCCTCAGTTGCCCGCATCCTCCACCAAATGCTGCGAGATCGATCAACTTTAGACCAGACAACAAACGACGGAGACTCCAGAAAAGTGCAATCAAACGATGAGTTTTATTGTCACAGGAGAACAACCAACCGTCAGCATACGGAATGTGTTGCTCTGACAAGAATACACTGGGTTCTGGTTTTATAGGGTAAAATATCACACCTACGTCAATACAGTTCAAAAATACATGGTGACAGACGGGCAAAAGTTCAACCCGTGCAGACAAGGGTACATCACATATACTTTTAATAACTATAAACTGACATATAACTTCTCCTTTCTTCATTACTTGCCTTTTAGGGTAATAACTTCAGGTCTTAGCATTTCTGAGAGCTAATAATGGACCCTCGTCATTAACCACTAAGTAGAGTACTTTGCAGCCAGTCTCAAACTGAAGCAGAAGACGCTTAGGCCTTTGCTCAGACCTGCTACTAGATTAATATGTGTATCGTAAGCGTGCGTGCAATTAACCTGCTATGTTCTCATCTCCCCTCAGCATGTATCATCTGGACACTCTCACCAGTGAAGCTTAAAACCTTCTAGAATGGAACATCAACTCTAACCAAGCACATTTATGCATTGTGTATAAAATGAACTCAACCTGTAAAAATAGAAAGGTCAATGTGATGACAGACATATTCAATGCAATATAAACCCTGTAGGAAATATTACTGATGAATGATACTGTGAAACATGTTATTAATACATTCTTCATAAGGCAAATTATATGGTATCAATAAAAGAATCTCTGAATCCCAACAGACGTCAGTCAGATGTTGAAGTTAAACTCTGTAATCTTCACTGTGTCACAGAGTTCAGTGAGTCCCGTTATTCACAGTATCAATCAGATCATCAGAGAACAGCTGATCAGCAATCAGTGGTGCCAACAGCGCCTCCTGTGGTGAGAGGATGTAATAATGCAATGTAGCATTTTTCCACTGAACACTTGCAGTCATGGAAACTGTCTGTTGGATCTGTGTGACGTTGCTTTCTTGGTCAGAGTTCTTCACAAATGTCCAGATGATTCTTCTAATGAGGCGTCGACCATGTTTTCAGTTCTTTGGAAGAAAACGTCGCCCTTGGCCATCCTTACTTTTCATTGACTTCTTCAAATGCAGCTGAACTCCAGCTGGTATTTTCTTGGACTTTGCAGCTGTTTCTGGTCATCAGTTCATTCCTGCAAACCTCTGAAGCTGAACAACAATGATGCTGCATTGCTGGCTGATCCCAAAAGGTTGATTCTGTTCATCTGGACGTTTTCAGAAACGTTTGCTCACTGATCAGGTGACTTCTTCAGTCTCAGCTGACTGCAGCTTTACAACCTTACAAACAGCACATTTGCACAATGACTGAAAGCAGCAGCACCTGATATATATGATACTAATATAATACATATACATATATAATCCATACTAATGATGAAGGAACTGAGCTCACAGTCCATTGTTCATTCAGTGAACTACTCAGTTTATTTTGGGCCTCAGAAATGCTCACTCTGTTTGTACATCACTGTCAGCAATAGACTCATTCTGCTGTGTGGACAGGAACACATGTGACATCACTTCCTGTTTGTTTGTGACTGAAGAGGAAGAAGTTTACAAGGAATCATTTAGAAGAGTTTCAAACATCAACTGATTGAATCCATGAATCTGAAAACGTGTTTGTGAGTGAAAGAGACAGACATGTACAGACTGAACTATCTGTTCAACAGTCAGAGTGTTTCTGTAACAGGAGACACTCTTTACACTCCACTCAGCACAGGGACACTGAGCCACCAGGAGACCAGACTCTAAACCCAGGATAAAGAGTTTGAGTGAATGTGGTGTTGAAGGTGTGGAGGTGGATCAGAGTGTCAGAGGAGACTCTGTAGAAGGACAGAGTGCCAGCAGGACAGTCCACATACACTGCTGCTCTGTTAGAGACAGAGGAGGAGGAGGAGGAGGAGGAGGAGGAGATGGGTGTTTCTCTGTTATTGTGACTGACATAACGAGGACCATCATTATAGCAGCTCAGACTCCAGGACTGATCATTGTTTCCAAACAAACAGTCATCACTGCCTCCTTTCCTTCTGATGCTTCTGTAACTCACTGATATATAAACGTCTCCTCTCCACTCGACCTCCCAGTAACAGCGACCAGTCAGACCATTTCTACACAGCAGCTGAGGACGAAACATCAAATCTGTCTGGATGATCAGGATATGACTGAACCTCCTCCACATGTGTCACCTTCCTGTTGTTGTCAGACAGTTGGAGCTTTGTGTTCACTGTGTTTGTGTCGATTGTGAGTTGACAGGAATCTGATGGAGAGAACAAACACAATCCAGCTGCAGTTATTGATCCATCATCTGTTCATTGATTGACACTTTGATGATGACTCCTGACATGATGAAGATGGTTGAATGTGTGCTGCTTTGTTTTCATGAATCCCATTAAAAACACACTTACACTTCCTCAGACCTGGTCTCAACCATCGGACTCCAGCAGGCTCCACCCTGAAAGGAGGAGGGGGGTCAGAGCAGCACAGTCAGCATGCACACATGGACATTACATGGCTCTCACACACACACTGTTACACACTGAGCTCAAAGCTCGGCTCCACTGTTTTATTCAAAGAAATCTACATTTATTTATCAGCACATTTAAAAACAGCTTGAGCCAAAGTGCTGCACAGAGTAGAGAGAAAATAGGAAACATCCACAGTAATGACTATAAAGACTGGTCAGGATTGAAAGCTACAGAGTACAAATGTGTTTCCAACCGGCTTTTAAAAATGTCCAGTGTTGGTGACGACCTGATGTGAAGGGCGACTGTTCCAGAGTTTGGCTGCAGCCATCGATAAAGCTCACCTCTGTTTTTACGTCTAGTTCTGGTCAGAAGCTGCTTATCTGCAGACCTGAGGGCTCCACTTGGATTATTTTGTTAAAGAGAGATAAGATGGAGCCAATCCATTCACAGATTTAAAGACAACCAGATCTGGAAGTGGATTCTACCACGTACTGGTAACCAGTGGAAGAAGCTGGTGATGGGTCGTCTAGCACAGACCCACCGCTGGAAGCAGACAATTGATGAGGGAGAGAACTGTGACAGCGCCGTTCCTTCACTTGACCTCAGTCGCTCTCGTCTGCTCCCTCGTAACACTGCTCTTTATTGAGCTTACATGAATATGCACAAGTTCATTAACATATGACGTCTTACACAGGTATGAACAAAGAGTACCAGTCTGTGCATAGTGTGTGTGTGTGTGTGTGTGTCTGTGTGTGTGTGTGTGTGTGTGTGTGTGTGTGTGTGTGTGTTCCAGATGTGACCCTGTGACCCCAAAGCTGGTGCTAAGAGTCCAGCGGTCCCCCTAACAAAGGGCTCTTATACTTAACCAGACACAGAGTAGGTGTCCTCCTACACCAGGGGTCTCAAACCCGCGGCCCGCGGGCCAATTGCGGCCCGCAGGACGATAGTTTTTGGCCCCACCTTAATATGAAAATGTAATGTTAGTTTGATAATATATGACACTTTACAGTGTTGTGGGCGGAGCTGAATTAACCCACCAATCAGGGTGGGATATGGATCTCAGGGGACACCAGCCGGGCTTGATGCAAGCAGGGAAACATTTCTCAATGAGTCAAAGTTCCAGCAGCGTTGCCCTGGAGTGTTTCTTTCTTTCTGTGCCTGGCTGGCTTCCTCCTTTCTATTGGGCAAACGCCGACATTCGCCCCAGCGCGCTGCGTTCACAACACTTCAAAAAAAGTTGTTTTTTTAAGTTGCTGCCCAGCTCCCAATGTATGTCCGTGGTGTTGATGACAGTTTTGAAGTGATGGAGGAGCTGCTCACAGTAATTCCAATGCATGGCCAGACCACCGCTCAGCAGATATTTACAAGCTGTGTGATGCCATTGAGAATGTTGGTTTGCCATGGAAGAGGTTTGTTGGAATAACAACAGATGGAGCGCCATCAATGACAGGGAGGAAAAATGGACTGGTGGCACAAAACAAACTGGAAGAGGAAGGCGTGGAGGAGGCCATTGCTCTGCACTGCATCATCCATCAGCAGGTCCTTTGCAGCAAATGCCTGAAGTTTGACAATGTGATGTCTATTGTTGTGAAATGCATCAACCAAATCAGATCCAGGGGCTTAAAGCACTGAAGGTTCTGTGCTTTTTTAGAGGAAATGGAGTCAGAATATGGGGATGTGCTCGACTTCACTGAGGTACGTTGGCTCAGCAGGGGAAATGTATTAAAGAGACTTTTTGAGTTGAGAGCAGAAGTGAAGCCTTCATGGAGAAGGATGGAGTTAGTGTTCCTGTGCTAACTGATCCCAAATGGCTCATGGACTCAGCTTTTCTTGTTGATATGACACATGAGCTTAATGTACTGAACAAGACGTTACAAGGCCAGGGGCAACTTGTCAGTGCTGCCTATGACAACGTGAGAGCATTCTCCACAAAACTGGCGCTCTGGAAAGCTCAGCTCTCTCAGACAAACCTTTGCCATTTCCCAGCATGCAAGGCCACTCGTGGATGCAGGCACACCATTCAGTGCTGACGAGTATGTTGATGTCATTTTGAGGCTACAGGAGGAATTTGATCACAGATTTGCTGACTTCAAGACACACAGAGCCACCTTTCACATTTTTGCGGACCCATTCTCCTTTGATGTGCAAGATGCCCCTTCTGTGCTTCAAATGGAGCTCATTGAGCTGCAGTGCAACTCTGAACTCAAAGCAAAGTTCAGGGAGGTGAGTGGAAAAGCAGACAAGCTTGGACAATTTTTGAGAGAATTGAGCCCTAGTTTCCCTCGGCTTTCCCGAATGTTCAAGTGGACCATGTGCCTTTTTGGTAGCACATACTTGTGCCAAAAGCTCTTCTCCACTTTGAACTTCAATAAGTCCAAGTACAGGTCCAGACTTACGGATGATCATCTTCAAGACATACTGAGGGTCGCAACTGCTTCCTCCCTCAGGCCAAATCTGGCTCGGCTATGCGAGAGGAAACGCTGCCAGGTCTCTAGCAGCAAGGAGTAGGCAAGAGAAGCCATGTTCAGAAGAACAGTTCATTTTCTACAGTGTTCCATTCATGTTCAGAAGAAGGTTATAGAACTGTTAATACAGACATTTCAATCTAAACACAGCAGATATAGAAGACTGAGAAAAACACACAAGTTCACTGACTAAAAATATCTTATTATTGTTTTATTTATGTATTACAGATTGATTTATTTTCTTATTAATTCTTAATCTGTTTATTTATTTTTCATATTTTGTGTTAAAAAATAAAAATAAAGAGATTTGAGAAGATTGGAATTTTTTAACCATGCCTTTCTTGTGGAAAACCTAATGCGGCCCAGCCTCACCCAGACTCTGCCTGCAGCGGCCCCCAGCTAAATTGAGTTTGAGACCCCTGTCCTACACCATAAATCAGTAAGAGAGGGTACGACCTCTCTCATGGCCCCAAGTGCTGTGTGCATGCCAGAGCACTCTGGAAGGCACACAGAGTCTTTACAGACTACTAAGGATCAAACCTCTATCATCATGCAATCGATTATACAACTCTAAGCATATATGAGTAAATATTTCTAAGCATAAATGACAATCAACAATATAAACCTTACAGCTGGTTTTAATAACAGAATTCATTTGTTTCTCAAATGAGAAAGAGCTATCGAGAAACACTCCTAAATCTTTAGTTCTGAACTTTTCCAGTGGGCCAAGGTCAACATTATTAGATAATGCTAATTCTTTTCCCTTACATTATAACAATGTGAGGAGTTAATGCTAAGTATACTGCCATTAGCGGCTAATTCTAATTAGGGGTGAATAATTATTAGTAGCTAATGCTAATACCGTTTTCTCTTTCCTTATAACAATATGAGCAGCTAATGCTAATTTGATGTGAATTAGCATTATATTAGTGAGGAGTTAATGCTAAGTAGGCTACCATTAGCAGATAAATCTAATTTGAGGTGAATAAGCATTAGTAGCTTATGCTAATACCCTTTTCTCTTGTGTTATAATGATGTGAGACGTTAATGCTAAATAGGCTTTGTTACGTTCCCCTGAGGGGTCTAGGCGGGGAGGGGGAAGTAACAAAAGTGACCGGGTCAGAAAAAGGAGTCAAGGAGGCAAAAGGGTTAAATTAAAGAGTTTTATTAAAGTAGCGCAACTAAAAGAGACGGACAAGCCGCTATCACCATTTTAAGAAAAACAAACAAAACTCAGGCGTTGGTCAATACAGTAAAACGTAAGCCAAAAAGAAAGAGCACTCACTAGCTGCAAACACAAAAACCACTCAGCTCACAAGCTGTAACCACACTAATGGCACTCTGGCCCAGAGCTCACCTTTCCCTGGGCTTAAATACTGTTAATTACTGATGTGAGTCAGCTGTGTAACAGGGAAAGGTGGCACCTCAGGCAGAAGAGGTGGTGGGACACGCCCACACAGGCACCTTCAGGAGGAGGCTCTGCTAGGGCCGTAACACCCCCTCCCATAAATACAAACCCATGGTTTATCAAATGATTATGATAAACAAAACCACAAATCAAGTCCGTAACCGTCGCATCATCAAATTGCATGCTTTCCACCTACCAAACCCCATAGCAACGGTTAGGCATTTCCTGCGGAAGCTGCCAACCCCATCTCAGTGGGTTCACAACATTGACCGAGAGTGGCCCCAGACCCTCGAAACAGTGTCCCATGTGATAGCCAGGGCTTTGGACCATCACATGTGGAGAACCCAGCAGGCAGCTAGTGGGCCTTACTGAAACACTTTGCAGACGATTCCTCAAGTCACCGGTACAGGCATGTTTGTTAGCCAGGGTTGCGGGTCTTACTGGTGGTTTTATACACAGTCTGTCCCCCTGCAGGTCATTTTGAGGACCTGGGAAATTGTCAACCAACGGCAGCTCAGGGTTAGTTGACCTCTTACCCCGACTACATGACACTACTGAGCAATTATGCTCCAAATGTAGCCTTTTACTAGGCCTGGCAACTTTGTCGGTTTGAGAACCACGACTAACTTTTCTCAAAGCAGGCCCTTTTTGCTTTGAGTCTGCTTTCCGTTTGAGTTTCAATTTCAAACAGTAAGCAATGAGGTGTCCAGGTTTGTGGCAGAAGAAACAAAGCTTTGTTTTGGGTCTCGAAACCACAACTTTTTCAGCCTTGTTAGCTGGCTCCCTCCTAGCTCTCCAAGATGTGTTACAGTGAGAAGGGATGTCACATTCCACAGCATTTGTTTTATGAGTTAGGGTAAACTCATCTGCCAGTATGGCAGCCTGCTGTAAAGTGGAAACCCTCTGTTCACTTAAATAAAGAGCAATACACTTAGGAACAGAGTTTTTAAAATCCTCCACAAGCATGAGCTCACGTAACGACCCAAAATTGTGAACCTGGCTTGCAGAGCACCACCTACCAAAAAGCTTTGCCTTCTCCCGAGCAAAGTCAAGGTAGGACTGACCCTGTGCCAACTCCAAACCTCGAAAGTTCTGCCTATAGGCCTCAGGCACAAGTTCATAGGCTTGGAGGACGGCACTTTTAATCTCTTCATAAACTAGGCCGTCCTGCCTAGACAGACCAGAGCAAGCTTCCTGAGCCTTACCTGTGAATTTACACAGCAACATCACCCCCCACACGTCTTCAGGCCACTGTAATGCAGTTGCTATGCTTTCAAACACACTAAAGAAGCTCTCAACACTGGATTCACAGAAAACGGGAACCAGGTGGATGTTATTGCCCACAAACGAGCTTCTAGACACCTGTGCACTGATGGCTGCATCAGCCATTTTGGGGGCAGGAGAAGGGTTAGAAAACACACCCTAATTAAGACACAACCACACCTCTCTGCCAACTCACTCCGAAACTACACAACTTGGTTTAAATGACCAACTTACCTCTTACAGTATACACAATAAACAAACACAACTTACCCAGTTCCTAAGCACAACCAACTCTACCTATCTTCTGGAGCGTGCCGGGCTCGAGGCAACTTGAAAGGCGAAACTTCAGCGACTGGAGCCCTGAATTGCCTACCCCCAACATGAACGAATCCCCGCCTAGGATTACTCCTAAAATAAAAAAGGCAAAACAACAAAAGAGTGCCCGAAGGAAGAACTTAAAACAAAGCTCAGCTGGACACTCACCTAACTAAACTGGGAAGTTGAATCTCCAAAGGTAAAAAAACAGCAAGATAATCAAAAACCAATTCCAACTCAAAACTCCCTTTTCAACGATCCCGGACGAGCCCCCACTTGTAACGTTCCCCTGAGGGGTCTAGGCGGGGAGGGGGAAGTAACAATAGTGACCGGGTCAGAAAAAGGAGTCAAGGAGGTAAAAGGGTTAAATTAAAGAGTTTTATTAAAGTAGCGCAACTAAAAGAGACGGACAAGCCGCTATCACCATTTTAAGAAAAACAAACAAAACTCAGGCGTTGGTCAATAAAGTAAAACGTAAGCCAAAAAGAAAGAGCAGCTCACTAGCTGTAAACACAAAAACCACTCAGCTCACAAGCTGTAACCACACTAATGGCACTCTGGCCCAGAGCTCACCTTTCCCTGGGCTTAAATACTGTTAATTACTGATGTGAGTCAGCTGTGTAACAGGGAAATGTGGCACCTCAGGCAGAAGAGGTGGTGGGACACGCCCACACAGGCACCTTCAGGAGGAGGCCCTGCTAGGGCCGTAACAGGCTTCCATGGGTGTCTCCTTTCCCTTGCATTATAAAGATGTGAAGAGTTTATGCTAAGTAAGCTGCCATTAGCAGCTAATGCTAATACTGTTTTCCCTTTCTTTATACAACTTGAGCAGCTATTGCTAAGTAGGCCACTTTTCTCTGCTAAGGATTTGTGTGACCATGATGGAAACTCTGATAAGCTAATGCTGCTAAGCTAATGCTGTTTATGGGCCCTGTTAGAATCAATATTTCATTCTCATTCTGTTGTTTGAGAACAATAACAGAAAAATGTGCACTTGAGAACAAATTTATTGTGAATTCAGCTGTGAATGTACAGTTTGTCATTATTTAACTCATTCATTGCCAGCCATTGGCAGTGAATGAGTTAAACCCATTGACTCATTCACTGCCATTGACGGCTATAGACGTCAATGGCAGTGAATGAGTTAAGCTTCCATTTCCAAATGTTAGCTGACACTTTATTAGGTACACTGGTATCTATATCAGGTACACCTGTGACCTAAATGTTCCTGCAAACAGACTCCTTGGAGACCCCTACATAAATATCCATGTACTATCCAGCTAGACTAGTGTCTGTCCCTGAAAATATTCCTGCATGTGTGATTGTTCATTTGTCATCTGCAGGAAACAAACAGGAAGTGAGTGAAGGACACAGGAAATGTTTCCAGCTCTTCCTCCTCTATCAGACAGTCTCTCCATACCTGAGAGTGTCCAGTCTCCAGCCTGGATCCTTCAGTCCAGCCGAAAGCAGCTACATTCCTGAGTCACCTGGATGATTGTAGCTCAGGTCCAGCTCTCTCAGATGGGAGGGGTTGGAGCTCAGAGCTGAGGCCAGAGAAGTACAACCTCCCTCTGTGATCAGACAGCCTGACAGACTGCAGACACACAAAACAACAATCTATCTGTCAAGAACCGTTTTCTCTTTGTCACAATAACATCTATCCATTTACATCCATTCAATGTAACTTTATTTATAAGTGACAATACCCAACAGACAACAACAGTCATCTGAAGCTGTTTAACAGAGTAAGGTAACAGCCTCCAATATTAGAGAGAAAGCCCCAAACATCAGACAATAGACTGTGAGCAGCACTTGGTGATGGTGGGAAGAAGAACTCCCTTTGACACAAAGATCCTCCCAGTGAAAACAGGCTCCAGGAGGAGCATCTACCATGACTGGTTGCAGGGTGAGGGGAAAGAGAAGAGATGAGCTCAGAGAGACAAGAACAAAACAGAGAGACAAAAGTTAAGGACACGCAGTAGTGACATATAAAAGCATCAGAGTGAAAAGAGGGGAGAAGAAAGCAGAGCATCATGGGAAGTCCGCCAACAGCCTGAGCCTATAGCAGCATAACTAAGGGATGGTTCAAGGTCACCTGATCCAGCTCGAACTATAAGCTTTATCAAAAAGGAAAGTTTGAAGCTGATCTTCAAAGTAGAGAGGGTGTCTGTCTCCTGAACTCAAACTGGGAGCTGCTGCCACACCCAGTCCAACATATTCAAATTCAAATTCAAATTCAAATTCAAATTTTATTTGTCACATACACAGTCATACACAGTACGATATGTAGTGAAATGCTTGGACAACTGCTCGTGACCTAAAGAAAACAAAAAAAAAGGAAAGGCTATGAATAAGATAGGAAATAAATATGAAAAATTAAAAAGGGTAAATTTAACTAGGAAGGAATAAAATATAAATTAAGGTTAAAAATGAAATAACTGTACAACACAAATTAGAATGAAGGGTAAATTTAACTGGGAGAATAAGATAAAATATATACATTAAAGTTGAAAATAAAATAACTGTACAACAAAATACACAATATAGAACTATATAAGAATGTATGAAGAAATATAAATAAATATATACACAATAACAGCAGCATATACACAATAACAGCAGCGTGATTTAAGTAATGAAGTGAAAACAATGTCCAGAATGTCCAGTGTGTGTAAGAACTGTATGTGTGGGTCAGTACTGTGTGGTGGTGTGATTGAGAGACCGTATCGCCTGCAGGAAGAAGCTCCTCCTCAGTCTCTCTGTGTTGGTCTTCAGGGAGCGGAATCGCTTTCCTGACCTCAACAGAGAGAACAGTCTGTTGTTGGGATGGCTGAGGTCCTTCACGATCTTCCTGGCCTTGGTCCAGCACCGCCTGCTGTAGATTGAGTGCAGGTCAGGGAGCTCGGAGCGGATGGTGCGCTCAGCTGACCGCACAACCCTCTGTAGAGCCATAGCACCTCTCACATAGCCAGGCTTTCTTTCCTGCTCTGACAAAACCTCAAATCCCAGTCAGAGACGATGAGCATCATCACAGTGATGATCATTTCTCTGTTAACCCAGGCTTTCTGCTTCAGGATCTGTGCACGCTCACAGAACAAGGAGACCTTTAAACATCATTTCACTAAATGGATGGACTGAGCTCAGCCTACAGATGAACTGGTGCCAGAGATCAAAAAGAACATCAAACAGGACTCTCCTCAGCTCTTACTGGGACAGTGGCGCGGCTGCCCCTCTGTGGGTCTTCCTTGGTCTCTTGTGTTCTGGGGGCCTCTGGATGTCTGGAGTTTTGATCTCCTCCATACCTGCTTGATACCATAGAGGACAGGGCTGTGGCTCCCCACACTCCCTAGCAGATCATTACATGGAGAAACCTTTGGAATGCAAGCATGCTGATCCACACAGGTATGCACACAGGTGTACACACGGGTATTCACAGACGCGGACTACAGCTTTCTTGGCTGCTGCCTCAAAGCACATTGTGCGCTGTCTATCTTGCGTGCTGCACAATATCGTTTATTATTTAGTATCTACTGATATCTACTGCTAGCTAGTTTATTGTGATGGTGCTTTTTTTTTCTTATTATGTTGCTCTTTGTTGTTTGCTGTCTCCTCTGTTTTTTTTCTCCATACAGGTGACCCAGGTGTTTTTGTTTTTTTATTTGTTTGTTTTTTTTCTCTCTTCCCCCCCTTCTCACCGTCTCTTCTCCCCTTTGGTTTTCTTTCTCTCCCTCTCTTTCTTTCATTCGTTCCCCCTGTCCTATCCCACAGTCATGTCTGTCCCGTTTGCAACTGAAAATGAAATAAATTCATAATTATAATAAAGGTCAATCAAATGGACCAATATGGCAAGGCCATGATGATCCACTTGGTAAAATAAATCCGCTTGGCATCTTTCTTGGCCTCAAGACAACAATTCTGATGCCTAAAGATCCAAACGGGACACAAAGAAAAAAAAAAAAAAAAAAAAAAAAAAAAAGAACATCAAACAGTCAAATTCAACACTTTTAATGGAAATATGAGATTAATGCTGCAGACAATCATGAACCTGCTGAATTCATGAACATCAAGAATGCAGCGAGTGGTAAAATAAAGATTTGACCTCAGTGTGGTCAGTGTTCCTGTCTATTCCTAACATATTCCTAACATGATAGCTGCACTTTAGAGCTCTAAAACTGGAACTGACACATATTTAAACTCTACATGTTACTCAGTACATTCAACAAAGGAAACATGGAGATCACATCAGTTTGTCATCAAAGTCTAATTATTAGGGCAACTTAACCTGTTATTATCTCGTTAACTCATTAACTGATTAACGTCAGCAATTATTTTAATCACAGTTTTTAAAATCATGATTATTGTGAAAGTGCTCACTGGCTCTGAATATAAAAGCCATGGGTCACAGGAGAGATGTTGACCATCGGAGTACTTCATGTCTGAAGTATCACTTAAATGCATTACAAGCTGTTGATTGAAGAAGTCGGTCTGAGGAACGTTCTTAGGATCAACAAATGACGGCATGTATGAGCCTCAAGACGCACCATCACAAGAAGAACACATGAGCTGTAGAAAAAGGAGAGACTACGAAAGCCACGGTGTTACAACATGAACCAGCTGTTGGTCTCTCTGGAGACTACTGGGTGTGGCTGGGTAACCATGGTTCCCTTGGAGTTACAGAAACGTGCAGAACATGTGATTCATGTTGCACAGCAGTGGGACATTTGAAATAAAGTCAGCACACTCAGTACAGATAGTGCATCAAATATGATGCTGCTGCCAGACGTCTGCCTTTGAACACGTCCCTGCATCGCGCACAACACCAAGGTCGCCATGGCAATCACAGCTAACAGGGACAAAGTGCACAGCTGGAAGCCTGCAGGTATATTTAACATGATGTATTTCTCAGTGTCCTGTCGGTGTGTGAGAGACAAACAGCCTCTGTATGTGTGTGTAAATACAGCATGAATATGTAGAGGACATGTTTGTGGATATAAGTAAATGAAAGCTCTGCGTCATTTGAATCTTTGATTCTTGTTTCTGTTGCAGGGCTGTGACTGAACTTCTGGGAGGAGAAACGTTGGTTTCATGCTCTGTGATTCTGTGTTTTGTCGTCTCTCTCAGGTGATGGAGAGCTCAGATGATGACCCCGCCTACGTGGTCAAATTCAAGTCTACATTCAGAACAGACCTGGAGACACGCAAGCAAAATGCCAACATTGTATATGTGAAAACTGCTGCTGGAGCCAGATTCAAGGAGCTCAAGTGTTTACCCAGATCTTACTGAACTCACTGCAGGAACAGAGGGTTGTTGGAGGGAAACCTGTGGAAGCAACAACATCCGAGCCACCAGAGAAGAAGTTGGCCCTATTGGTGCTTCATCAGAGTGTGAACAGGAGGAAGACTCAGCTGAGAACAGTGTGGTGGATACAGAGCAGAGCCCACCATCAGTACAGAGGCCTGTCCTTTAGAGTGCTGCTCCAAACATGCAGCACATGTACTTGGCCACAGCTGCAACATCTGTACCTGTGAAAGCTTCTTCTCTGTTGCTGCTCATATTGTGCAGAAGAAGAGAGTTTCTTTATCATCAGAAAATGTCAATGAGCTTGTGAGTCTCAGCAGCTGGCTCGGTGCAGAGGAGGAAGAACATGTCAAGTCAGAGGAAGATAAATGCAGTTCATGTTGTCAACTCAACCTGGACTGTTGAAAGAGTTTTTCTTTGTCTGGTTTCTGACTGAGATTCTCCAAAGGAAATCCAGCACAAACACACACTTCACACACTCAAAGTCCTGCACAGTAAATGAGCTGATGAGCGTTTGTGCTGCTGCCTGATAACAGAACAATAGTTCTGCTGCTTCCTGTTCTGGAAACACACATTTATAAATGTTCACTTGCTGTTGATCAAAGGTATGTTGGTGGCTCTGGACGCTGAGGGGAACTTTGTAAAAAACTAGATCAAATGTTAACGTCCTGGCAGAGACAAAGAACTTTGATTTGATATTTGATTAGATTCATGTTTCAGCTCAGACTGACAGAAATATTTGAACTGCTGCTGTGTTAAAGGGAACACTGCTGTTAGAAAGCACCTGATCTGTTTCTGTACACTGAATGTTGCACTTCTCATACTGCAGTACTATTAAAATAAGTACACAATACACTACTTTTGAACTCATGATTGAATGTTGCTGTAACAAAGCCATTAATGTGATTCAAAGTGTTCATGGTTTCCCAGCACAACAAATGATTGCACAAGTGTGACTGATCCACTTTCTAATGTGTGTGTAGCCCACACTGTGTGTCACTGTGTCACAGGTGAGTCTGTGTGTCCAGGTTCTATGAGGACAACAGGATATAGTGACTGAGTCCAGCAGCTTAAAGTCTGACTCCATCCTCCATTTAAATAACTCACACCAACAACTGAATAGCTTTGCCTTTGTGTAGCTGACACTTCATTTTAATGTCCTTCTATTCTGGTTCATCTGGTCTCAGTTTCTATAAGCACACAGGTTTCATCAGTGACTCTATGACCTCAGTGATCTTTGCTGGGCCTTAATGCTCTGAACAAAGCTGCACATCACAAGACTAAATAGAAATGAATCAGTCTTTCATTCTCACTGCTGTTTGACTTCAGCTCTCAATGTCCCACCATAACCCATGGAAAGAATTACTGTCCATCCAGGCTCCTGAACATGATGCTGATGAAGGTGGAGTATTGTGAGGGCTGATGGAGATTATGATGAAGAATCCAGGAGCAGTGGGTGGATGGCAGCATCTCCATGAAGGATCAGTGTGAGAACACATCATCATCCACAAAGGAAACCAGTCTGAGAGTCTGATGCTGTCACAGCGAGTGAGAGGAGCCGTGTGGAGGAAACGAAGGAGGATCCAAACGCAGGCAGTAGTGGAGAAGTGAGGGTGGTTTATTGAGCACAAAATAAGGACAAACAGCAAATGGAGCTCGAACTAAACTATACTGGGAAACAACTAAACTATAGCGCAGAAACCAGAACATGAAGCAGGGCGAGCAGAGGCAGACGATGGTAGACAGCAGGGTGAACACACGATTGAGACACAGTGGTTACACAGACGGACCAGCAACTACAATGACGGAGGACACGACTTAAATACACACAGAGAAACACGGGAATTATACACAGGTGTTGGACACAGCTGGGAATAATCAGTAAGACGAGACAGAGGTAAAACTGAACACACTCACATGAGACGCAGACCTTCACAATAAAACATCACACGCAGGCTCGACATAGAGAGACAGACAGGAAATGACATATGAAACTAAACCCACATCTTAAACCCAGATAAACAGAAACATGGACCTCTAATAATGAACATCATCATCACCATAAACACAACAAGAGAACAGGAACACAACCCCTGATGCCAACTTAAATCAAAACACAAACACAATAACTCAAAATACTGGGTCCAACGGACCCAGAACCATGACAGATGCTCTTGTTAGAAAGACACAGTTGCAGCTTGTAGCAGCAGTTAGCTGGTTTGATAGTTAGCTTGGAGCTAACTCACTAGAACACTCAATGCTAAACTGTCTAAACCAGGGGTGTCAAACATATGGCCCGTGGGCCAAATCCAGCCCTTGAGATGATTTCATATGTCAAATATTGATGAACTTTCAGGCTTGCTGATAATCAATGTGAGCATGGCAAAGATGTTATTCTGATGAGCAAACCATGTGGCCAAACACTTTAAGAGACAGACTGGGATCAAACCATTATTTGAAAGAAGACGGAAATGTTCCATAGACAGCAAGGGTAGTGGTAGAGACCAGGTACACAGAGAAACAGGGCGCTGTACTTAGATGCAAACAAAGGGTTTCAAACTTGTCCAGGCCTTAAACCTCACGTGTGTTCTTCCTAAATGGATAAAAATAAGGCTTTTATGAAAACACTGAATAAAAATGGCTGCCTTTATAAAGACCAAAAGTATAGTTCAGTATTGAATACTACATAAAATAAACTATATATAAAGTGTGTCTGAATGGCAGAGATGCAGAAATATGTGCATGTAGCACAGAGCCACGGCTCAGTGTCTGAATGAGTCTCACAGGCCTGAATGTGCTGTTGAAGCCATTTATAATTATAACGTAAGTCTTTACTCGTTTGATCTGCTCCTTACCACAAGCAACCAGACGTAGAAGGTTTTGAACTTTTAACTATATTTTCTTAAGTTTTACAACTTTTCTTACTGTTAAAAACCCCTTTATGGCCATTCATGCTATACAAAGTAATTAGACGTGTGATATCTACAGAAATATCAGAATCTCAGCTAAAAAGTCACAAAACCATCTCAACAACCACCAAACAGCTAAAACAGCAGGTGAACAGATTACACAAAAAAGATGTAAACACAAATCCCCCTGATCATCTGTTTTTTAAACATGAAGCGTCGTTTTGGACGTTCATTTACTGCTGGTTCAGTGAATTTTGGTTGGACAGTGTTGAAACCTGCAGTCTCAGAATCTGTGAGAAGTCTGCTTTCAGCACGCAACAGCATTGTTGTGTTGTGTGCTGTGGATTCACCTCTGCAAACTCATCACTATTTTCACCATCACATTTCTACTCATACAATAACAAAACAGGAAGCAGTTCCCAGGAACTGCTTCCTGTTTTAGAACTTTTCAACATAAGAGTATGTTGCACTTCAGAAGACCTCCACATCCCCTCTTATTAGAGGGCTGCCTTATTATCAATTTGCTAATTCTGTCAGTTGAAGAAAAAAACAATGCTTAATCTCACCTGAGAGTTTCCAGTGTACAGTGTGGACTCTTCAGTCCTTCAGACAGAAGCTTCACACCTGAATCCTTCAGGTTATTGTTACTCAGGTCCAGCTCTCTCAGATTAGAGGACTGAGAGCTGATACCCGAGGACAGAGCTTCACAGCTTCTCTCTGACAGATCACAGAGACTCAGTCTGAAAAATAACAGATAAACCATTACAAAAACAAACAAGCAACCCAAACACTCATGTTGAAGTGTAAGAAGATATTATTATATTTTGCAATATTTAATCTTAGTTTTTGTCAGGAAACTGAGCAATGATGCAGAGCAACATGTGGAGAGAATCAGAGGAGAAGAAATGAAGAGAGAACAGCAGTAATAGAACAATGAACTGTTTAGTGTGCTTTTGGTATCAACAAAATATGTCAAATTTCTTTATTTTATATTTGTTTTAGTAGAATTGATGATTATCACTTAGATAACAACCACAGGCTACATCTAGATGGCACTTTGGTAACAGTTAAGCTCAGAATTATTTCAGGAATGTGGACAATTTCTTGCTGCAATGTATTCAGTATTGAACAAAGTGAGTGCTGATGATTACTTAGACTTTTCAGACGTCAGCAGTCATTATTTCTTTGGTTTAGTTTTTTTTATATTTTACTTTAGTTGTTCCCACCTGATCTGTGTTAAGTAGAATAAGCATTTAAAAAGTAAAGGTATGATTTTAAATGCATATAGAGACTGAGGGTTTTCGGGAGGAGCCGTGCTGCTCTCTGAGAGGAAGCAGGAACCATGCTCTCCTGTCTTTTAAATGCACTTTAGAACAGCACACAGAAACACTACATACGAGCGGGCGTAGGGAGGTTTGGGGTCTTCACTCACCCCGGTTCTGTTAGCCGTCAGGGCTGGGGGGCTGGGAGGAGGTGCTGGCCGTCAGATTGGGGTCTGGGATGCGGGGCCTCCCTGCTACTGCAGATAAGGAGGTGGTCCGCTTGCCTCCACCCCAGAGAGAAGGGTTACATCTCCTGGGTCTAGGTGTGGCTTGCCCCTCTGGGGGCGGGGGTACCTGGACCTGGGATATAGAGTATGTTTGGGGAGTGCGACTGTCTGTGCAGTGTCTATTTGTGTCTGTCTACACGTTGGGTGAGTGCCGAGTATTTGGTTGTGTATATGGGGGTGGGAATGCACGTTTGTGTCTGCGTGCGCCTGTTCATCTGTGTCTATATGTCAGGTTGGGTCTTAGACTCAACCTCTCTGGGTAAATCTCAGGCCCTCTAAAGTACGGAGGCCTATCTCCCCTCACCACACTCCCTGCCGGTGGCTGATGCCCTCAGACGTTGGTGTGTTGGTGGTCCTTGTCGTCTGGGGCTGGGCGCTCATGTATGTACCGGCTCACTCCTGGTGGCCGATTGGCGGGGCCTGGCGCCTGTGGCCCGGCTGGGCCCCTTCCGGGTGGTGGGGTGCCCTCAGGCCTCTGGCCTCTGAGCCTGAAGCTCGGTCCTCTCTGGCACAGCTGGCTGCCGGCAGAGCCCGCGGGCACGCCACTGCAACCCCCTCTGGCCTCTGCTCCGTGGCTGCTGGGTGACCTCTCGTTTGGGGCTCTACTCAGCTCTTCCCAGGAGGGTGGCACGGTTCCCCCCCTTTGATGGTCCTCCTCGGGTCCTTGTACTCTGGGGCCTCTGGATGTCTGGGGCCTGGATCTCCTCCATACCTGCTTCATGCCCTGGGGGACGGGGCTATGGCTCCCCACACTCCCTAGCAGATCGTTACATGGAGAAACCTTTGGGATACAAGCATGCTGATCCACACAGGTATGCACACAGGTGTACACACGGGTGTTCACAGACGTGGACTACACCTTTCTTGGCTGCTGCCTCAAAGCACATTGTGCGCTGTCTATCTTGCGTGCGTTTGCTAAAGATCCAAACGGGACAAAAAAAAAAGTAAAGGTATGATCACATATGTACTTACAGAGCTTTGTTTGAGGCTTTGACCACTGGCATCAACCTCAGATGAACCCTTTTTAAAGGCTCATGTTCTCACTTAGATCATTGATTTCTACTTACCTTTCTTCCTGGGAAAAATGGGGATTAGTTTGAAAACAAACTGTTTTCCCCAATAAGCAGCCCTGGATTAGTAAATCACTCAAACATGTTCTCAGTTAGAAGAAGCTGTTTTGTTAAGAGGGAGAGAAGAATAAGATTGGGGCACATAAACTTGTTCAAGGAGAAATAAAGCAGCTAAAATCAGGTCCAAAGTAAAGCAGAGGATGAGCTGAATAAATGACACTCAAGGCTGGCTTGGAAAGGAATGAAGTCCATGGTGGGGATGCAGAATAAGGACAAAAGATCAACGTGACGCTGAATCTTTAGAAGACTTGGACTCATTTGTTTCCAGCTTTGATATAATTGATTTCAATGCAGAGCTTTGTGATTTTAGGAAAGGGCTGGTAGCTCTGAGAGTCCCACTGATGAGGTGTCTGTGAAGGTTCTCAGTCATCTAAACAGCTTAGAAAAGGCATCTGGACTTCTTTACGTTTCTTGAAGACGTTTCACCTCTCATTCCGAGTAGCTTCTTTATTTCTGGGGTCAAATGGTGGAGGGTCCCAGATTTAAGCCCTATGGGAGAGTCCACCAAGGGGGTCATGAACCCCCTGTTGATCCTCTACCTAATCACACAAGCCAAGGTGTGATTAGGTAGCCTCTGTACAAACAGACTTCAGCCATATGAGAGTGAGTGTGAGTGAATGAGAGCCCACACAGGACACGCTGGTCTCTGAACGTGTGTCACTTAGTGAAAAAGAGGATTGTATTGAATATACTGTGACTAACAAAGAGTTTAAAGAGAAAGGTGTTTGGATTCATTTCTAGTCAGTGGCCCAGCCCCTCCTATATTTTTATGTATGTGGCCCTCAGTGGAAAAAGTTTGGACACCCCTGTGCTGATGAAACCTGAACTAACTGAAATGTGAAATGAAGATTATTCAGAGGTGAAAGAGAGAGAGCGACTGATAATAAAGTGGGGTTGAAGATCAGTGAATATGATGTAAACACCTGATTGGTTGACTAGATATCAGACTGACAGTTTTCCCTGTGGATTATAACTTCAAGAAGATGTGACATTTATCACAGAATCCTGCTCTCTCGATTATTTTAATCAACACTGAGCTGGAACACATCTACAGTGCTGGAAGTGCCCATCTCACCACCAACCTCTCTGTGTACATTCACTTTTTAACCCTTTGTGAAATAATAAAGATTTAAATGTGAGTATTATTCTAAGTTAGTGCAAACACCTCTAATAGGTTACTTTGGCCTTTCCAAGTAATATCTTTCGTTGGAGTCAGTGGTCCAGGCTTCTAAAACCACCCTATGTTTAGCAAGCACTACAATCTAGAAGAGAGCTTCACTAACAGGTGTGACTGATAACATTTGACCTGCAAAGGCTACTCATGTTTATTTGTATCAGGATAAGCAGGGAAGAAATGGACATCAAGTGTGTCAGGCTGCCCGAGTCCCCTCACCCACATCAGCTCAGAACTCTGAGTCAGACTCAGAGGGTCAGGGATCAGAAGTTCTACAAAGAGTAGAACATGACTTCCTGTATAGAGGTGTCTGTGGGCCTACCGACCCACATCATATCAATCTCAGCACAACTAAAACATGGTGACTGACCTCAGGGTTTCAAATTGACATTGTGGATTCTCCAGAAGAACACACAGATGCTTCACTCCTGGATCCTTCAGGTTCTTGTTGTAGCTCAGGTCCAGCTCTCTCAGATGCGAGGGGTTGGACTTCAGTGCTGCTGCCAGATAATCACAGCTGATCTCTGACAAACCACAGCGACTCAATCTGTATAAAGAATCAGAGATGTAAGTTTAATAGACAAAGTGTGAGCTTGAAATCATTCAGTGTTTCATAATCTGTTCAAAGTTGATGAAGGTTCAGAATGCAGAAGTTTTAAAAAATGGAAACTCCAAACATCTGAAGCCAACAGGAAGCAGCTTCAAACAAACACAACAAGAAAAAATTCTCTGAATGTTTCACATTAAAGTCGTACATTTATCATAAAAACATGACAAAGACTTGATAAAGTTGTGTTTTTCCTTCCAGGAACCACATGGCTTCACTTTTAAACGTGATGTGTGAAAGAAATGGACATATTTGAAGTCCAGCAACACAGTTTTCCAGTCACATTATTAAAGCAGACAAACTACAAGCTCATTTTCATTCCAACAAGTCATCTTCTGACCTGGACTAACAACACTGGTCTCTATGTGCAGCTGGCTGTGAGACCAGTGCTCAGGGAGCGTCTACAAAGTGCAACACTGAAAGAACATCAGACACTAAATTGCTTCCAGCACTTTCACACAAACATCTACTGTCATTATTGTCACTAAACTCTGTGGATCCTTTATTGGAAATTCAAATGGGATTCAAATGGTCAGACAAAAGAGGGTTGTGAGGAAATATGATGAAATGTGTATTAGCAGCAAATTATTGAATCATTTTCCTCAGAAACCAAACAAAATGATTGACAAACATGTTTTTACAAACTCAGTGTTGGACTTAAATCAGCAGGATAACCCTGATGTTTAAAGGCATTTTAGGCTACATTCACACTGCAGGCGAAAGCACATCAAATCCGACTTTATTGACCCTATGCGACCCATATCCGATCATGGTATGACAGTGTGAACAGCACAAATCTGATATTTTCAAATCAGACCCAGGTCACTTTCATATGTGGTACTGAATCCGATACATATCTGATGTTTTAGAAAGCGACTGCTGTGTGAATGGTCATGTCGCATTAAATCCATCTTTTAGGGGGCGATCGTAGCTCAAGGGTTGGCAATTCATCTTGTAATCGGAAGGTTGCCGGTGTCCGGCAGCCTCGCCTCTGTCAGTGAGCCCCAGGGTGGCTGTAGCTACAATGTAGCTTGCCATCACCAGTGTGTGAATGTGTGTGTGAATGGGTGAATGACTGAATGTAGTGTGAAGCGCTTTGGGGTCCTTAGGGACTAAGTAAAGTGCTACACGAGTACAGGCCATTTACCATTTATGTCACTGACACAAGACAGATGGCAAATTATCAGTGCTGGAAAAGACAAACGAGAAAGCATGGTGGCGGAAACTGGAGACGGAGTGAGTTAATTCAATTCAATTTTATTTATATAGCGCCAAATCACAACAAAAGTCGCCTCAAGGCGCTTCATAGATACAGAGAAAAACCCAACAACCATATGACCCCCTATGAGCAAGCACTTTGGCAACAGTGGGAAGGAAAAACTCCCTTTTAACAGGAAGAAACCTCCGGCAGAACCAGGCTCAGGGAGGGGCGGGGCCATCTACTGCAACTGGTTGGGGTGAGAGAAGGAAAACAGGATAAAGACATGCTGTGGAAGAGAGACAGAGATTAATAACAGATATGATTCGATGCAGAGAGGTCTGTTAACACATAGTGAGTGAGAAAGGTGATTGGAAAGGAAAAACTCAATGCATCATGGGAATCCCCGGCAGCCTACGTCTATTGAAGCATAACTAATGGAGGATTTCAAGGTCACCTAGTCCAGCCCTAACGATATGCTTTAGCAAAAAGGAAAGTTTTAAGCATAATCTTGAAAGTAGAGATAGTGTCTGTCTCCTGAATCCAAACTGGAAGCTGGTTCCACAGATGAGGGGCCTGAAAACTGAAGGATCTGCCTCCCATTCTACTTTTAAATACTCTAGGAACAACAAGTAGGCCTGCAGAGCGAGAGCGAAGTGCTCTAATAAGGTGATATGGTACTACAAGGTCATTAAGATAAGATGGTGCCTGATTATTTAAGCCCTTGTATGTGAGGAGCAGGATTTAGAATTTAATTCTGGATTTAACAGGAAGCCAAAACTTTCTTGGCTATGTGTTTTCTTCATAGCCAAGAAAACACACAGCCAAGAAAACAGTCCTCATGAACTGGAAAATTAATATAATCTTAATTCTAACCAATATAGAAATTATCTATTAGATTACATTAGTCTTGATACAGCCTCTGCCACCACATCAGATCAATTGCTCTGGGCTCCTTTGATCAGCTCCATCACCTAGTGGGGGTGGGGGGTCATAGTTTGGTCCCGCCTTCACTGTTGTGATTGGTGTGGGGGTAGGGACAGGCTTAGGGCATCGGGGGGTTCCCCGGGAGCATCTTCCTTGGGGGGCTCAACCCGGGGTAGCGGTCATGGCCAATTAGGTGCTCTGTTGGCCCTTAGGTGATGGTTTCCTCATGGCTGAGTGCAGCGGGGCTAGGGGAGGGTCTGTGCTGACGCATGTGGGTTACTGACCTGGTAGCCTGGCTGCCCCTGGGTGGGTCCGGGACGGGCGTGAGGTTCTGGGGGTGCTCCGGCTCTGGGCTGGGGCCCTGGTCGGGCCTCGAGGGCTTGGGTCCTGGTTGGTGTGTTGCCGGGGTTGTGGGCGGGTGGGTGGGTGTATGGGGGCCCAGCCCTAGCGTAGGGTGCCGCCGGTGCGTCGAGCCACCTGGCAGGCTCTTCAACTGGTGGGGGAGGTTGTCACATCTTGCAGGAGCTTTCCTCTCTTGAGGAACTCTCTCTGCAGGAGGGGGAGGTACAGGAGAGGTGGAGGAAGATCTCAGCCTCGGCGTCTATTGTCTTGTGTAGTCTGGAAGATGAGTGGATGATGGGGTTTGTGCAGTTTTCTCTGTGGTGGGGTTGGGTGGACTGTCCCGGGCTCTGTGTGGCCGGGCGGCGCTGCTGCACTGGGCCCCGGTCCGGATGGGCCTGGGCCCCCTTTCCCTGGTGCGTCGCGGAGTATGGGGGTGCCTACTGGGGTCAGCGGGGGAGCTGGCCCCAGGGATAGGTCACTTGCCACCGCAGGGAAAAGGGTAACACCACCTGGGTCTGGGTGCAGTTCCCCCCTCCAGGGGCAAGGGTACCTAGACCGGTTCGTAGAGTACACTTGGGGAGTGTGATTGTGTGTACAGCGTCTCTTTATGTCTGTCTCCACGTTGGTTGAGTGTGGAGTAAGTGCATATGAGAGCATGAGGGTGGGAATGGATGTTTGTATCTGTGTGTGCCTGTATTTCTGTGTCTATATGTCAGGTTGGGTGTCAGGCGCCACCTCTCTGGGGACATCTCAGGCCCTCCAAGGTTTGGAGGCCTATCTCCCCCCACCACCACTTCCCCTGCCGGTGGCGGACTCCCTCAGACATCGGTGCGTTGGTGGTTCTTTGTGTCCGGGGATGGGCGTCCAGGTACACACCGGCTCACTCCTTGGCGGCCGCTTATCGGGGCCTGGAGCCTGGGGCTCACACGGGCCACTTCGGAGGTGGGGTGCCCCCGGCCTCTCGGCCTGGGGCTCGGTCACTCAGGCGCGGCTGGCTGCCGGCGGAGCTCACGGGCGCGTCACTGCAACCCCCCCGGCTTCTGCTCCGCGGCTGCTGAGTGACCCCTCATCTGGGAATCTCCTCAGCTCTTACTGGGACAGTGGCGCGGCTGCCCCTCTGTTGGTCTTCCTTGGTCTCTTGTGTTCTGGGGGCCTCTGGATGCCTGGAGTTTTGATCTCCTCCATACCTGCTTCATGCCCTGGAGGACGGGGCAGTGGCCCCCCCACACCCTCTAGCAGATCATTACATGAAGAAACCTTTTAAAAAAACAAGCGCGTCCATGCTCACAGGTGTACACACGGGTGATCACACACACAAACTACACCCCTTTTTGGCTCCTACCTCAAAGCACACTATGTGCTGTCGAGCTTACGTGCTGCACAATAATGTTTAATATTTAGTATTTACTGTCATATTCCCATATATCATTGTGATGTTGTTTATTCTATTACTCTTGTTCTCTTCTGCTTGTTTTCTTTTTTCTTTCTCAACAGGTGATCCAGGTGATCGATATATGTATTTCTTTTTCTGCTTATTCTGTTGGTTTTTGTTTTTTGCCCTTCTCCCCCGTCCCTCTTCTCAGCTGTTTTTCTTTCCCTCTTTCTTTCTCCCCTTCTTTCCCCCAGTAAGTCTGTCCCGTATTCAGCAAGTGAAAATAAAATAAACAATAAAAGGTGAATCAAATGGACCATTTGGTAAAGTAAATCCATTGGGCATCTTTCTTCACCTTTAGACAATAATTCTGATGGCAAAAGAGCCAAAGGGGACAGGCAAAAAAAAAACAAAAAAAAAAACAGGAAGCCAAAACAGGAGAAATCTTTTTTTAGTCCCTGTCAGGACTCTTGCTGCAGCATTTTGGATTAACTGAAGGCTTTTCAGGGAGTTTTTAGGACTTCCTGATAATAATGAATTACAGTCGTCCAGCCTGGAAGTAATAAATGCATGAACTAGTTTTTCAGCGTCACTCTGAGACAGGATATTTCTAATTTTAGAGATGTTGCACAAATGAAGGAAAGCAGTCTTACATATTTGTTTAATATGTGCATTGAAGGACATGTCCTGGTCAAAAATGACTCCAAGGTTCCTCACAGTGTTACTGGAGGCCAAGGTAATGCCATCCAGAGTAAGAATCTGGTTAGATACCATATTTCTAAGATTTTCAGGGCCGAGTACAATAACCTCAGTTTGATCTGAATTAAGAAGCAGAAAGTTAGCGGCCATCCAGGTCTTTATGTCTTTAAGACATTCCTGCAGTTTAACTCATTGGTGTGTGTTATCTGGCTTCATGGACAGATAGAGCTGGGTGTCATCTGCATAGCAGTGTAAATGTATGCTATGTCTTCTAATGATGCTGCCTAAGGGAAGCATGTATAATGTAAACAGAATTGGTCCTAGCACTGAACCCTGTGGAACTCCATAATTAACCTCAGTGTGTGAAGAGGACTCTCCATTTACATGCAAAAAACTGGAGTCTATTAGATAGATATGATACAAACCACTGCAGCACAGTACCTGTAATACCTACAGCGTGCTCTAATCGCTCTAATAGGATATTATGGTCGATAGTATCGAATGCTGCACTGAGGTCTAGCAGGACAAGCATAGAGATGAGTCCACTGTCAGAGGCCATAAGAAGATCATTTGTAACCTTCACTAAAGCTGTTTCTGTGCTGTGATGAGCTCTGAAACCTGACTGAAACTCTTCAAATAAACCTCTGCAGATGATCTGTTAGCTGTTTGACAACTACTCTTTCAAGGACTTTTGATATGAAAGGAAGTTTGGAGATTGGCCTATAATTAGCTAAGACTGCTGGGTCTAGAGATGCTTTTTGAGTAAAGGTTTAACTACAGCCAGCTTGAAGGCCTGTGCTACATAGCCAATCATTAGAGATAGGTTGATCATATTTAAGATCGAAGAATTAATTAATGGCAGGACTTCTTTGAGCAGTTTTGGAGGAATGGGGTCTAAAAGACACGTTGATGGTTTGGAGGAAGTAATTATTGAAGTTAACTCAGAAAGATCAATTGGAGAAAAAGAGTCTAACTTAACATCAATGGTACTAAGAGTAGCTGTAGATAATATTACATCTGTGGGATGATTATTGGTAATTTTTTCTCTAATGATAAGAATTTTATTTGTGAAGAAGTTCATGAAGTCATTACTAGTTAACGTTAAAGGGATGGTTGGCTCAACAGAGCTCTGACTGTTTGTCAGCCTGGCTACAGAGCTGAAGAGAAACCTGGGGTTGTTCTTATTTTCTTCAATCAGTGATGAATAGTAAGATGTTCTGGCTTTGCGGAGGGCTTTCTTATAAAGCAGCAAACTATTTCTCCAGGCTAAATGATGATCCTCTAAATTTGTGACACGCCATTTCCTCTCCAGCTTACGAGTCATCTGCTTTAGGCTACGTGTTTGAGAATTATACCACGGAGTCAGGTACTTCTGATTAGAGACCTTAGTTTTCACAGGAGCTACAGTATCCAGAGTTGTACGTAGTGTTGAGGTAAAATTATTAACAAGATAATCGACCTCTGTTGGAGTAGCATTCAGATAGCTGCTCTGCTCTATCTTGGTACAGGGCATTGAAGATGATAACAGTGGGTGGATTATATTCTTAAACTTAGTTACAGCGCTTTCAGAAAGACATCTACTGTGATAAAGTCTACTCTCCACCGCTGTGTAATCAATTATTGTAAATGTAAATGTTATCAGGAAATGATCAGACAGGAGAGGGTTTTCAGGAAACACTGTTAAATGTTCAGTTTCTATGCCATATGTTAAAACAAGATCTAGAGTGTGATTAAAGTGGTGGGTGGGTTCTTTTACATTTTGAGAGAAGCCAACTGAGTCTAATAACAGATTAAATGCCATGTTGAGGCTGTCATTTTTAGCATCTACATGGATGTTAAAATCACCCACAATAATTATTTTATCTGAGCTCAGAACTAAATTAGATAAAAAGTCTGAGAAATCAGACAGAAACTCTGTGTAAGGCCCAGGTGGACGATAGATGATAACAAGTAAGACTGGTTTCTGAGTTTTGCAGCTGGGGTGAACAATGTTAAGCATCAGGCTTTCAAATGAATTAAAAGTCTGTCTTGGTCTTTCATTGATTAATAGGCTGGTGTGAAAAATTGCTGCCACACCGCCCCCTCGGCCTGTGCTTCGAGGTTTCTGGTAGTTAGAATGACTCGGGGGTGTTGATTTATTTAAACTAACATAATCATCCTGCTGCAACCAGGTTTCTGTAAGGCAAAGTAAATCAATTTGTTGATCAATTATTAAGTCATGTACTAACAGAGACTTGGAGGAGAGAGACCTAATATTTAATAATCCACATTTCACTGTTTTACTCTTTGGTTCAGATGTGGATACTGTATTGTTCTTTCTTTGTGATTGTTTATGTTTAAGTTGTTTGTTGCTGGTTTTTAGTTTGTTTTTTGTCTGTTTGGGAGCTGACACAATCTCTATGGAGATGGGTTTTTGGGGGTAGCAGCAGGAGTTAATGGACAGAAACTGAGGTATTGGACTTGATTAGCATATGGGTAGACAATTCTGAAGAAATTGATAGACTGCTGCAACAACACCTACCAGCTCTGTAGCCCCATTTTTACTTCTGTAAACAAAGTGCGTTGTGTGTGATGTATTCTTTTGCGCATGCGGGCCACAAACCGTTCATACTAGAGCGTGTTTGCTATCACATTTTATTTGTAGTGTGAACAACCAGACAAGAAAAAATGGATTTGATGAAAAAATCTGAATTGAGCGTTAATACCTGCAGTGTGAACGTAGCCTTTGTCTCGCTGTATGAAAGTCAAGTTATCACTCAATATTGATGAAGGGTGTTTTTAAATTAGGCTCAAATATGTGACAGACATTTAATCCCATTTCAGTTTGGCCTCATCCTGGCCGGATTATCCAACACACTCTTTCTTACATTTTAGCTCTTCAAGCCAAACAAGCAGATATCTGTTTCCTGATAAAATGATGTGACAGGTAGAGTAGAGTAAAATGTTGGTGTTACAGCCGGGCTTTCTCCCCTCTGCTGCCGAGGCTGTTAGTCTCTCCCCAACTCAGCATCAGGACTTCCAAATGAATGAAAGCAGCAGAAGTGGCTTTACAAATGAAAGAGGAAGATGAGAAGAAGAGGAGAGGGAGGCCACCCTGACCATCACTCCAGCTGAAAACATCACACTTCCATTAAAGTTGGTGAGAAAATGTTGATCAGGATAGGGTTAGAGGATCAGTCTCTTACAAAAACCAGGCAAAGACCCTGTATTTCCTTCAAGCTATCGTCCAATATCCCTTATTAATGTAGACCTTAAAATAATCTGCAAAGCTCTCTCAAAAAGATTAGAGAAAATAACGCCCCTTTTAATTCATCCTGACCAAACTGGTTTCATAAAAGGTAGGCACTCATCAACAAATACACGTAGATTACTTAATTCTTAATACTTAATAGACTACTCATGCAGTAAAAACATTGAAACCATAATATTTTCTTTAGATGCAGAAAACGCATTTGACAGAGTTAACTGGAAATTTCTATTTGCAACTTTACACAAATTTGGTTTTGGACCCTCTTTCATAAACTGGTTAAAAATATTATATAACTCCCCAACAGCTTGTGTCAGAACAAATGACCAGACATCCTCCAGCTTCTCTCTTCTGAGGGGCACCAGGCAGGGATGCCCACTCTCCCCTTCACTGTTTGCAATTTTTATTGAACCACTAGCAGCAGCAATTAGACAGGCTACAACAATTAAGGGCATAAAATGTAAGAATATAGAACATAAAATCAGCCTTTATGCAGATGATGTGTTACTTTTTCTCCAAAACTCACAAACCAATATCTCTGGGGTAATTGCATTGATAAATTCTTTCTCAAGTGTCTCAAATTATTCAATTAACTGGTCAAAATCAACAGTTCTTCCGATTAATTGCTCCTTCCATAATTCTTCTCCTTCCCCACTGCAATGTGGAAATATAAAATATTTAGGTATTAATGTCTCTCCTAAACTTTCAGAATTAACTAAATTAAACCACATCCCACTTTTAAAGACAGTAGAAGGCGACCTGGCTAGATGGAAATCTTTACCCATATCACTCATGGGAAGAGTCACCGCTATAAAAATGATGGTCTTGCCAAAAATAAACTATTTATTTTCAATGATCCCAAATAAGCCATCACAAGATTGGTTCAGATCTCTAGACTCATTTATTTCTAAATTCCTTTGGAAAGATAAACCCCCACGTATCAGCTTAAAAACACTACAAAAGACCAAGGATAAAGGAGGATTAGATCTGCCTAACTTTCAGCACTACTTCTTAGCCAACAGGCTTCAGTTCATCTCTAGATGGTTTAAACACACCCTCTTAGATGAACCTTGGATAGATGTAGAACAGGCACTATGTAATAACCTAGAAATTTCAGACCTACCATTTATCAGCTCAAACATCCAACGGCATGAATGCTTTAAAAGCATCAATATTAGCTCTTCTCTGACAGCATGGTGGGAGTTTCTAAAAATGACAGAGTCTTCATTAATCCCAAGCAAACGTACACCTATCTGGAACAACCCTGACATATTACAAAACAATAATATGATAAACTTTCCAGATTGGAGTTGCAAAGGAATTAAATACTTGGAACATATATTGGAAGGAACAGACTTTATTTCGTTTGACAGGCTAGTTACACAATATGGGATCAACAAGAAACGATTTTTGGAATATCAACAAATTACATCCATAGTAAAAAAGAAATTTAATCCCAGTGAAGCTGAATTACAAACACCACCAAGTGTGGTACAATTTTTTAGTCTAAAACCCCCCAAATTATTGTCTAAAATATACAGAACACTTTCTAAAATAGATGAATCAATATCCCTTCCTATTGCAAAATGGGAAGCAGATTTATCGATCAGCTTAGACCCAAACCTTTGGTCTCAGATATGCTTAAAAACTTTTCAATGGATCAGAAATTCCAGTTTGCAATTAATACAATACAAAATACTACATAGAGTGCACTATACTGGTCAGAGGATGTTCAAGATGGGCTATACGCCTTCCAACAACTGCTCACACTGCACAGCAAATACACCGGACAATTACATCCACGCTCTTTGGTTCTGTCCACCAGTTCAGAAATTTTGGCGTGAGATATGTGAAGACTTATCAAAGTGTCTGAAATGTAACATTCCAGCCTCCCCTTTAGTATGCTTGCTGGGCAACTTGGATGAGGTCACTGCAGAAATAAACACAGCCCACGTTGTTTTTACGGCCCTATGCATTGCCAAGAAAATGGTCCTCATTAACTGGAAAAATAAAAATAATCTTAATTCTAACCAATATAAAAACCATCTAATAGATCACATTAGTCTTAGATACAGCCTCTGCCATCACATTTGATCAATCCCTTTGGGCTCCTTTGATCGGCATCATCACCTAGTGGGGGTGGGGGGTCATGGTTTGGTCCTGCCTTCGCTATTGTGGTTGATATGGGGGTAGGGACAGCCTTAGGGCGTCTGGGGAGTCCCTAGGGATGTTTCCCTGGAGGGCTCAACCCGGGGGATGTGGCCATGACCTGGTTAAGGACTCTGTGGCCCGGCTGGGCCCCTTCCAGGGGATGGGATGCCCTCAGGCCTCTGGCCTCTGGCCCTGAAGCTCAGTCCTCAGCTGGCTGCCGGCAGAGCCCGCGGGCACGCCACTGCAACCCCCTCTGGCCCTTGCTCCGTGGCTGCTGGGTGACCTCTCGTTTGGGGCTCTACTCAGCTCTTCCCAGGAGGGTGGCACAGTTCCCCCCCTTTGATGGTCCTCCTCGGGTCCTTGTACTCTGGGGCCTCTGGATGTCTGGGGCCTGGATCTCCTCCATACCTGCTTCATGCCCTGGGGGACGGGGCTATGGCTCCCCACACTCCCTAGCAGATCGTTACATGGAGAAACCTTTGGGATACAAGCATGCTGATCCACACAGGTATGCACACAGGTGTACACACGGGTGTTCACAGACGTGGACTACACCTTCCTTGGCTGCTGCCTCAAAGCACATTGTGCGCTGTCTATCTTGCGTGCTGCACAATATCGTTTAATATTTAGTATCTACTGTTATCTACTGCTAGCTAGTTTATTGTGATGGTGCTGTTTTTATTATGTTGCTCTTTTTTTGTTTGCTTTCTCTTCTGTTTTTTTTTCTCCATACAGGTGTTTTGTTTGTTTTTCTTTCTTTCTTCCCCCTTTCTCACCGTCTCTTCTCCCCTCTGGTTTTCTTTCTCTCCCTCTCTTTCTTTCATTCTTTCTCCCTGTCCTATCCCCCAGTCATGTCTGTCCCGTTTGTAGCAACCGAAAATGAAATAAATACACAATTATAATAAAGGTCAATCAAATGGACCAATATGGCAAGGCCATGATGATCCACTTGGTAAAATAAATCCGCTTGGCATCTTTCTTGGCCTTAAGACAATAATTCTGATGGCTAAAGATCCAAACGGGACACAAAAAAATTAAAAAAAAAAGAAAAAAAAAAAGGAAACACTTGGACTGGTCTCAGCTGCCTTCTTTCTGTAGTCATTCCAACAGAGTCATTTCCCTTCTCCAGCTTCTGTTTGAAATCCTCTCACAGAGCCTGAATCCTGCTTTGTTGTCATGTTTGGGCCTGTGTTAGGCTGCTCTGAGTTCCTCTGCTTTAACACACACCTCACCACAGCAGCTGTGTGGGCCGTCTCTGTAGCAGCCAGATCAGCTTCTGATACATGAACATCATCACAGCTCCTAACTTCACTTTTATTAGCTTTTACATTCATGTCTTTCTTCTCCCTCTCTCTGTTTCCACACAAGCTCAAAGTCTCTGCAGCCTGTTTTTATCTGCTATCATCAGATCTTCAACAGCCTCATTCCTATCCCTCACACACTGGACAGCCTCATCAGTACTGACTTCAACTTCACTGACTGATAGAGCACAACATAAACCTGTGGAGGCTGAAAAACTGTCCTGTCAAACATCTCCCCGTCACCACTCTACTTCTGCCAGCCTTTAAATGAAACCTGCTCAAGTCTGTCACTTCTGTTTGGAGCCAAAAGGAAAATCTGTTGTTCAGTCGTTTGGAAAAGCACAACATTTCTGAAAGCACTCAAACTTCTTCACATTTGTCTTCAGACACATCCTGAACATTTAGGAACTGAAGAAAGTTTCAAACATCAAAGATCTGAAATATAGAAAAACAAGAACAGCTGCAGTCAGTGAACTCACCTCAGTGTCTCCAGTCGACAGTTTGGACTCTCCAGTCCAGCACACAAATGCTTCACTGCTGAATCCTGCAGGTTGTTGTTACTCATGCCCAGCTCTTTCAGATGGGAGGGTGGCACAATCCATCAAGCAGTGTGGCTTACCAAAGTAGTACTAAAACATTTTTAACAGATTTCTGCACGCCCAAATCAGTTCGAGGTCAGAAAGCACAACCAGAATTCATACATAAGGCACACTCTCGATTTTTGAGAAAATTAAAGGATTTTAAGTGTGGAAAATACTTTATACAGAAGAAAAGAATATATCGCGATATATTTCGTTACCGCACATGCTTCAAACTATACCACAATATGAATTTTAGGCCATATTGCCCAGCCCTATGAATACGATGTTTGTGTGATTATCAGTGAAAGCAGCAGTGAGGAGGATGGAGAGAGAGAGAGAGGACAGAGGGTGAAGATAGAAACACTAAAAGGATTTTTCATGGATTTCATGGATGATTTGAGTGATTTCCTGCAGGACATTTAAACATGTCAGTGGACGTTCTACAGAACATATTCACTGATATGAAACGTGCCATTGAACAGGATTAATATCAGTGTAAACATAGGGAAAGAAAATAGAAAATAGGGACGACATTTCAGCAGCAACAACTAAACACTGAACAATCAGCTCTGTGATTAATGAGGACATGAAGTCAGACATTGGTCACTAGGAAGAATGAGAGTAAATCCATGTGCTGCTGTGACATCAGCGTTAGCTCACAGATTTGACACATGTTCAGTCTAGATGTTAGCAGTGTCTTCTCTGTAGTCTCTGTAGTTCTGTCTGTAGTCAGAGGACAAGCTCAGATAGTGACTGCGCTGCATATTTGTCTCTGTTTGTAACATTAGTTCATTTCACTACAAAGAAGCTCTTCATAGATTCTTATTTCTCTCTCTCTAACAGGAGTGTCTGAATGACCAACAACAGCAGCAGCAGCAGGTTCAAAATACTGCCCCCTAATGACACAACACAGGTATTACATGCAGATGTGAGTCTACAACACACAGCGTAAGTGCACACACACATTTTATATGAGAAACTCAAACCAATGAGAGTCGTTTAGTACGGTGTATATCTGAAGAACTAAACTACTGATCTACAGTAATCTATACTAATTAATGATGTTAATGATCACATCTGGACTCACCGAGTCTTTCTGCAATTCCTCACAGCTGGAATCAGTCTCTGTCGACCCCGCTCTGATGTTTTGTACTTCTGCAGGTCCAACTCATCCAGAACCTCCTCTGACATCTGCAGCATGAAGGCCAGAGCTGAGCACTGGATCTCAGAGAGTTCCTTCTCTGATCTGTTCTCTGACTTCAGGAACTCTTGGATCTCCTGATGTACTGAGAGGTCGTTCATCTCCATCAGACAGTGGAAGATGTTGATGCTTCTGTCAGGAGAGATTTCATCACTATTAATCTCATTCAGGTTGTTGATGACTCTCTGGATGGTTCCTGGACTTTGGATCTTTTTATGACCCAGCAGACCTCCTAAGAGTCTCTGGTTGGACTCCAGACAGAGGCCATGAAGGAAGCGAACAAACAGGTCCAGGTGGCCATTTTTACTCTGGAGGGATTTCTCCATGATTCTCTTAAGGAAATCACCAAGAAAAGAGTTGCCTGCAATATCATCACCATCATCACTGCCATCATCATCACTGCCATCGTCATCATTGCCATCATACCAATCTATCCCCAGGAAGTTCTTCAGCCCCTCTGACTTCCTGTTGGTGTAACAGTGGAACATGTAGACAGCAGCCAGAAACTCCTGAATGCTCAGATGAACAAAGCAGTAGACTGGTTTCTGGAAGATCACACACTCTCTTTTGAAGATCTCTGTACAAACTCCTGAGTACACCGAGGCCTCTGTGACATCCAGACCACACTGCTCCAGGTCTTCTTGGTAGAACATGATGTTTCCTTTCTCCAGATGTTCAAACGCCAGCCTCCCCAGCTTCAGAAGAACTTCCCTGTCAGCCTCCGTCAGCTCCTGTGGACTCGTCTCATGTCCCTCATGGTACTTGTTCTTCTTCCTCTTTGTCTGAACCAGCAGGAAGTGTGAGTACATGTCAGTCAGGGTCTTGGGCAGCTCTCCTCTCTGCTCTGTAGTCAACATGTGCTCCAGAACTGTAGCAGTGATCCAGCAGAAGACTGGGATGCTACACATGATGTGGAGGCTCCTGGATGTCTTCATGTGGGAGATGATTCTGCTGGACAGCTCTTTATCATTGAATCTCCTCCTGAAGTACTCCTCCTTCTGGGCGTCAGTGAAGCCTCGTACTTCTGTTAGCCTGTCAACACATGTAGGAGGGATCTGATTGGCTGCTGCGGGTCGGGAAGTTATCCAGATGAGAGCCGAGGGAAGCAGATTCCCCTGAATGAGGTTTGTCAGCAGCAGGCTGACTGATGACTTCTGTGTGACATCAGACAGCAGCTTCCTGTTGGTGAAATCCAATGAAAGTCTGCTTTCATCCAGGCCGTCAAAGATGAACAAAAGCTGAGAGACAGCGAGCTTCTCTGCTGTGACCTTCTGTAATGGTGGATGGAAAACATGGAGCAGCTCCAGAAGACTGTACTGCTCATCTCTGATCAGGTTCAGCTCCCTGAATGAAAGCAGAACCACCACACTGACATGCTGGTTCTCCAAGCCCTCTGCCCAGTCCAGAGTGAACTTCTGCACTGAGAAGGTTTTTCCAACACCAGCCACGCCGTTGGTCAGAACCACTCTGATGGGTCTCTGTTGGTCAGGTAAGGCTTTAAAGATGTCCTGGCACCTGATTGGAGCGTCATGGAGGGTGTCCATCTTGGAAGCTGTCTCCAGCTGCCTCACCTCATGTTGGGTATGAACCTCTTCACTCTGTCCCTCTGTGATGTAGAGCTCAGTGTAGATGGTGTTGAGGAGGGTTCTACTTCCTGTTTCATCACTTCCTTCAGTCACACGTTCACATCTCCTCCTCAGACTGATCTTATGTTCATCTAAAACCTCCTGCAGACCAACATCTGCTGAAAGAAAGAAAAACAATGAGACTAAAGAGAAAGAAAAGTCTTCAATGTCTGAACAACACAAGAAGTCCAGTTTTCAGAAATGAGTCCATCAGCAGACAGATGTTCAGTCTTACTTTGTACACAGCTGCTCTGACTGGCTGTCTGCAGTCCAGCTCTGGTTCTGGATCTTTCTCCACACTGGGGACAGGAGGAGTCTCCTGATGAAGCAGACTGGTCCCAGTATGAGCAGATGCACTGTCTGCAGAACCAGAAACATACCCAAAGTGAGCAGGTTCCCCTCCAGCATAAACTCTTAGCAGTTAAAACAAAAGTGTCCCAGCTGTCAGTCAGACTGTACTCGGTGCCACATTACAGATGTGGTTTCTGACAGCTGATCCAGCTGCAGGATCAAAGACACACAAATCCAAACGTCTTTGTCTTTGCTGCTTTGTTCTGATTGAACAACACAACATGTAGTTCTTGTCCCAGCTGAGCATTAGTTATGCAGCCTTTAGCATTAGCATTGTTAGCATGTCTCCAACAGAAACATGGTCAGAAACTGTTGAGACAAATCAGCTTCTGTACCATCTCTGGGTTCTCCTGGTGACCAGTCAGGAGCCCCTTTTTATATATTTATGTGTTTTTTTACGTGTGTGATTCTTCTATTTGTATTATCTTTGTCACATCTGTATTTTCAGACTTCCTCTCACTGCATATATAAACATAGACCCTCCCACGACCCCCCCTCTTAATAGCACAAACCAAAGGAATAAATGGCTTTTATAGAGAGTTATATAACTGTGTGTATGTTTATCTTTATTTATGCAGACCCACTCTGAGCTGAACCTGTATTCTGGGGGATTATTCTCTTTATTCTCCAATGTACAAAAAGATCTGTGCCAGACTTTGTAAAGTTGGAGAAATATTCACACATTAATTTAATTCCATAATGTAAAACTCATAAAACATGATTCCGACACCAATCCTAGTAAAGGGCACGATGCACAACAACCTCATTTTGATTAGGACAAGTTTTCCTCTGAGTTTAACTAATGAGACTTTTCTCTGTATGTAGCAGCTGTGAGATGAAGGCTCCAGGACGTCTGCATAGAGACTAAATGTTTCACATTATTTCATACTTTCAGTCTCAGCAGTGAAGCTTCACCACAATCATGTTCACAGCTCTGGTCTCTGCTGATCAAACTACAACTCTGAGATTAGAACTACAGACTTCTACATGTTATTTTAGGAAACTTACTCTCACAGGACAAGACACATTATTTACTTTTCTGTCAAAGCTTCTTTTTGTTACTTTTATCATTTTTGTAATGAGTCATATGCATGAAGTGGATTAAAAGAAAATCAAACCAATTAGACAAAAATATTTCAGGTGATCATTCACTGAAGTATACTCCAGCTATAAGATAAAAGTATGTGAAGCATTTCTGACATTACCTGCTGTGACATCTTTGTGCAGCAACTCTAAACATTTGTGTAACTACTGATCATTCACGTCAGTTTGAGTTAGTTTGCTGCTTGTAAAACAGTTTATTTTTCTCTGACGTCCCTTGTACGAACGACTTGTTTGCAGATAACATGACCAAGACATGACTGTCTTTGTGCAAAACCAAGATATAAATCATGTCTCCTGGAAGGGGGAGGACGTATCACAGGCAGAGCACAGCGAGCTGAAATCTCTGAAACCGACTGGCCTTCACTTCCTACGAGACAGAGAAGCTCTTCTACCCCCGCATACGGGAGGAAACAGGACTGGACAACCGTGAATAGGAAGGTTAACAACAAACCTCCAAAACAACTGAATGTGAAACTGCAGAACAGATTTGCTCCACTATCAAAGGACCCTGGATCTATATCGGACAACCATCCATCTAAAAGTAGCGAAGTAAGGTCTGAAAATCTGTTGAAAAGTAAAAGGCCACAGGGAAAGCTAAAGGCTAGGCCTGAAACTCTGATTGTGGGTGATCTGCCGTAAAGGATGTACAAAGGATGTGCAGTAAGAACACTGAAGTCCTCTGCTTTATTAAGGATATGGTCAACAACCTGAAGGAGAGAATTCTTCAAATTGCAGATGAATATCCAACTGTGACAAACATTGTTCTGCATACAGGGTCAAACGATGTGTCCAAACAACAGTCGGAGGTTCTGAAACGGGACTTTACTGGATTATTAAATACTGTAAACTCTCTGAATGCAGCTGTATTCATCAGTGGACCTGTACTGCCGGTCAGAGGAGGAGACGAGAGATTCAGCAGGTTGTTTACACTGAATAAATGGCTTATATCAGCATGTACTCACCACTCAGTGCATTTTATCAACAATTTTAATATTTTTTGGGAATGCAGGCATCTGTTTAAAGCAAATGGATTTAATTTTAACAAGTCAGGGGTGAAACTGTTCACCTCCAACTTGTTTTATTCCATACGTCATCCATCTGTGCTTGGTGCCAAGGCTGAGATAAACGAGGAATTATCTCATAAAGAGGAACAAACAGTACTTCAAGAACAGACAAAGCCCAACAGAAACCTTGAGGAGGAGCTCCATCTGCCCCCACCCGGGAAGAGCCTCAGAAAGGAGAGACATCTGAGGCAAGAAGAGGGGTCCCTATTTGCCTCCAACTCTCTCAACAACACCAACGACCAGGACCAGGGACCACGACCTTCCCCAGTCCCCCAAACCCCTGACAGGCCATCACCCTCCTCCCCCTCCCTTTCTCCCTCCTCCCCACACCTGAAATTCACTGAGGAGATGATGGAGCAGGTCAATGCTGGGCTCAGATCTACCCCCCGGCCCAATCCCTTTTTGTCCCCCATAAACCCCCACCAGAGCAGCCAAAGGTTCGCCATCGAGCCCCGCCCTCAACAGAGCAATCGAAGTTACATTGCCCAGCCTCACCCCCCTTAGTTCCTCCTTACCACCTTCATGCTCTGTCTCCGCAGTCTGATGTGTGATGTGTGGGGGGTCCGGGCTGCGAGGATTATGGCAGTGGTGACTTTTCCCAGGAGAAGCTGGGACCCTGTTTACTAGAAGGTTTTAAAATTTCTGTACTTTTAGGTGACAGAAGGAGACATGTGGCCTGGTCAAAACACAGAGAGCTGCACTCTAAAAGATCTTTAAACATAGTAAACATACCTTGTGTGCCACAGACTGCTCCCAAACACGAGGGGGCAAATAATACCTCTAAAACACTTAAGTTGGCTTTATTAAACGGACCAAAGTAACAGTGGAGCTGTTCTCATCGAGACGACCCCTCCTAACTACAGTTTTATCAGTGAGGCCAGGGTGAGCAGGAGAGGAGGGGGGTCGCTGTCTTATTTAATGAATCATTTCAATGTAAGCAGCTATCTCCTGGAAGTTTTCAGTCTTTTGAATATGTGGCTTTACAGCCGAAGGCCCCATCCAAAGTTGTGTTTCTTAATGTTTACAGGCCTCCCAAATACTGCACAGACTTTTTTAATGACCTCAGTGAACTGCTGTCTGTGATCTGTGTTGATTTTGACTGTGTAATTATTGTTGGGGATTTTAACATTCATGTGGACAACCCTCAGGACAAAGGGACTAAAGACCTGAGTAACACTCTGGGCAACTTTGGGCTGACTCAGCATGTAACAGAGGCCACACATAATAGAGGACACACTCTTGACCTGCTGATCTCCAAGGGCCTGAGCATTTCAGAGGTTACTGTGTCTGATGTGGGCTTGTCTGATCATTACTGTGTTTTCTTTGAAAGTAAAATCTCAGCCCACATAAATATATCAACAACAGTGATCACAAAACGGTGTATAACTGAAGACAGTAGTGAGATCTTTAACCAGGTCTTCCCATTAACACCTGACCTGTCCAGAGGGTCAGTCAATGAGCTCGTCAATAGCTTCAATGCTAACATGTTAAATGTAATGGACACTATTGCTCCCATTAAGGTGAAGGTTATCTCTGGAAGGAAAAAGTCTCCCTGGAGAAACTCCACACTGGTGAAAAATGAGAAAAGAGAGTGTAGGAAAGCTGAGCGCAGATGGAGAAAAACAAACCTCCAGGTTCACTATGACATCTATAAAGAGAAACTTCACAATTATAATTTACAGCTGAGGAATGCAAGGAGGTCCTACTTCTCTGACATCATCACTAAAAACAGCCATAATGCTCGGGTCTTATTTTCTACAGTTGACAGGCTAACAAACCCTCCTGTGTCAGTGGCAGCTGAACTTCAACCATGGCCTGCAATGACTTTGCCAAATTCTTCACAGACAAAATCCAAAAGATTAGACAAGCAATTGGTACATCAACAGCAGATCCAGAATATGCACTGTGTCCACCAAAAAAACTGTTTAAACCCCATGAAACAGTTTCACCCTATTAACAGCAAAGACCCGGAGGACATCTTAGGTCAACTGAACTCCTCCCCCTGCTGTTTAGATGTCCTGCCAACAAGTTTTTTCAAAAAGGTCTCAAAGACTTTGGAGTCAGACCTGTTACAGATCGTCAACTTTTCTTTAATGTCAGGTGTGTTTCCAGAACCACTAAAAACTGCTGTAATTAAACCTATACTGAAAAAGGACAATCTTGACAAGACACAAATGAACAACTACAACAACAGCTCAATTACTTCTTAAAACAGAATAACTGCTATGATGCCTTCCAGTCAGGTTTTAGACAGAACCACAGCACTGAAACCACTCTGACCAAAGTGTTTAATGACACATGTCTGAACACAGACAGTGGAACAATGTCAGTCTTAGTTTTACTGGATCTCAGTGCAGCATTTGATACAGTTGACCACAACATATTACTCAAACGACTGGAGAACTGGGCAGGTCTTTCAGGAACTGTACTAAACTGGTTCAAAACATACTTAGAAAACAGGAAATACTTTGTATCAACAGGTAACTTCACATCGGAGCAGACAAGTATCACATGTGGAGTTCCCCAAGGTTCCATCTTGGGACCCCTTCTGTTTAACATTTACATGCTCCCACTGGCACAGATTATAAAGAACAACAAAATAAACACAGCTATGCAGATGACACACAAATATATATCACAATGTCACCAGGAGACCAAGGCCCTGTACAGGCTCTTGGTAAATGCATTGAGGAAATTAATGACTGGTTGTGCCACAATTTTCTCCAACTAAACAAAAACAAAACTGAAGTAATAGTCTTTGGTGCCAAAGAAAAACGATTACAGGTCACCAGAGAACTTCAGTCTATACACCTAAAAACCACAAACCAGGCGAGAAATGTGGGTGTAGTGATGGATGCAGACCTAAACTTAGAAAAACACATTAAGACAATAACAAAGTCAGCTTACTATCACCTCAAGAATATTTCAAGGATAAAAGATCTGATGTCTCAACAGGACCTGGAAAAACTAGTCCATGCATTCATCTTTAGTAGGCTTGATTACTGTAACAGCATCTTTACAGGTCTACCTAAAACATCAGTCAGACAACTACAGCTCATTCAGAACTCTGCTGCTCGAGTCCTCACTAAGACCAAAAAAGTGGACCACATCAGTCCAGCTCTGAGGTCTTTACACTGGCTGCCTGTCCGTCAGAGGATAGACTTTAAAGTCCTGATGCTGGTCTATAAAGCTCTGAATGGTTTAGGACCAAAATACATCAGCGACCTCCTGACCCAGTATGAACCTTCCAGATCCCTCAGGTCATCTGGATCCATTTTTTTTATCAGTTCCCAGAGTCAGAACCAGACACAGAGAAGCTGCATTCAGCTTTTATGCACCATATATCTGGAACAAACTCCCAGAAAGCCTCAGATCAGCTGAAACACTCAGTTTATTTAAATCCAGGTTGAAGACTCACCTGTTCTCAGCTGCATTTGAATAAAGCACCAAATCCACATTTTTAAGCTTAAATTTCAAAACTTACATTTTTTTCCATTTTAAATCATTCTTTTTATTTATTTTTGTTTTTTAATGTCTCTGTAAAGCACTTTGAATCACCTTGTTGTTGAATTGTGCTATATAAATAAACTTGCCTTGCCTGGCCTTGCCTTTGTGTCACTGTCTCACTTTCTCCTGAGACTCAGCTCACATACACTATACTGCCAAAAGTATTCAGTCACCACTGAACCACAGACTTCAGGTGTTCCAGTCACTTCCATAACCACAGGTATATAAAACCTGGGCATGCAGACTGCTTCTACAAACATCTGTGAAAGGATGACTCGCTCTCAGGAGCTCAGTGAACTACAGCGTATGACTGTGATAGGATGCTACCAGTGCAACAAGTCCAGGTGTGAACTTTCCTCACTACTACATATTCCACTGTCAGCTGTTAGTGGAACAGAGCTCAGCGATGAAGTGTTAAAATCACAGAGTGTGGTCAGTGGATGCTGAGGAACACAGAGGTCGCCGACTTTCTGTAAATCACTACAGACGACCAAACTTCACATGGCGTTCAGATAGCTTCATGAAATGTGTTTCCATGGCAAACGAGCTGCATCCAAGCTTTACATCATCAAGCTCAATGAAAGCATCTGATGCCACTGGACTCTAGAGCATGGAGACGTGTTCTCTGGAGTGACCAACCACACGTCTCCATCCGGCAATCTGATAGGCTGATAGAGTATGAATTTGGTTGGTGGTTGCCTGGACAACAGTACTTAAATATAAAGTTCTCGTCAAACATTAGTGTCTGACCTCACAAATGGGCTTCAGGAAGGATGAGGGCCTGCATCCTTCGGCGGACGCATTTGTAGACCAATTACGTCACAGCGATTTGACAAAGGCTGTCCAAATTCGAAGACTCCTCCAAGTGCAGCCGACAAATGCATCCTTCTTTTCCCTAGATTTGAAGGATGGGACGGGTGTAAAACCTTCGTGGCCAAACCTATCCCAGAATCCATAGCGCAGCCCAGCCAATTCCAGTCTCCAACAATGGTGGCAGCTACTTAGTTTTAATATTACTCTTATTATTCTTTCTGGGTCACAAAATAAACTTTTAACATATTTTCAGGTGAGAATGTGGCTGTATAAACTTCAAATATCTGCTCAGTTTATCAAGACATCACATATTTGTAAAAGTGCTCCGACGTTTTCAGAGACGTCTGTTACCCACCAGCTCGATAGCTAGCCGGGTGTTAGAGGCTTACTAGAGCCGGCGAGAACAGCAAACTCTCGGCACATCGTTTTCAAACCCACCGCCGTCTTTCACTACTCTGGTTAAACATGATATATAAGTCACTTAGATAACCTAAAATGCTATTGTTTGTCTTTTTTCAGTATTTTATTTGATGTCTGTTTTGATTTTGATGAAAAAATCTCAAGTGTTTAATGCAGTTAGAGGCTGCTAAGAAATTGAGTTAGAGGCTCAAGTGTTTAATGCAGTTAGAGGCTGCTAAGAAATTGAGTTAGAGGCTCAAGTAGTTTGGTAGGGAATTGGTCATTTTGTGAGTTAGAGGCTCCATTGGTTATATGGTGGACCTGAGCTGGTCATTTTGTGAGTTAGAGGCTCCATTGGTTATATGGTGGACCTGAGCTGGTCATTTTGTGAGTTAGAGTCTCCATTGACCTCTAGGTTGCACCTGCCTCAGTCATACTCTTGTTTTGGGGGGTTGACTGTTGTTTTAAAGTGTTATAAATTATTATAGGACGGCAGTTAGAGGCTGCTAAGAAGCGCATAGCCCGGAGGTTACGCTCCCTCCTGGCCGTGGACGCGCGACCTTGACCTGTCGGCGAACAGGGTTAGTTCAGTTTGGCTTAACTGTGGGGTACAGGGCATCCTGGAATAAGCTAGGAGTTAGAGGCTCCTTACCGTGTTAAACGGTATCTGCGCTTTTTTGGACACTGTTAAATTGAGTTAGGGACTTTAGAGATTAGGCCAGATACAGTTAGAGGCTGATACTGGTTAATTGATTACAAAAAAGTTGGACTTTCTTCGGTTGGACCCGTTAACTTAAATTTGTCAAAATTGTGTAGGCGCTAAAGCTGTCGGGCCTTACAGTGACTGTAAACATAAGACGTCTTTGTAATATAAAATAGTACAGCTGTGTGTGAGGCTGTGTGTGACGTGCAGCTGCCGTGCTGCGAGTTATTTTTAGACGGTGTGTGAACATGCAAATGAGGTGGCTGCTGTGAAGCGCAGAGGACTTTTGCTTCCTGTTTAGCGTGTTTTTGAGTTTTATAATTATGATTTGCAAACAATGATACATGCCTGTAAATAAGACGCTGATTTTGCTGATTATAATATTACCAATAAGGTTTTGAATGACTAGGGTGAATGTTTGATGTTTGGCTGGGTTTTGATATAGAAGAGACAAATCGTGCATGATTTAGACCGGCACTTCAGTCGGCAGAGTAAGATTGAGTGATAAATGCAGCTGTGATTTGTTTCAGTTTTGTGGTGTGAAGCAGGATTTATAAGATTTTTAAGTGGTTCTTGGTTCAGCTCAATAATATAAGCAGTTACATTTGATTTACTGGTGGTTTTATCATAATATAAGGTTTGATCAAGCACGAATTTCAGCACTAGAGGTGGTGTAGTAATTTCATTTTACTTAGATAAAAGGGATGCTTATTTCGGGGTCGTGCCGAACTAAAATTTCATCTATAGGGGATCTTCTTTACATGAATTGCATTGGTCACAGTGAGTACGGATAAATGACTGAATGCAGTGAATTGTCTTGAGGGTGTGTTTCTAGGGCTAATTATTACTGGTTTTATACATTCATATTGAGGACAGAGGATTGTGGCGGAGAGTGTGGAGAGAGGACGTGAAGACGGCTTTGCAGCTGCTGGAGTGAGTAGCTGTGTGTGTGACAGGAACTCGGCATGCCCATAGAAGGCAACTGCCTGACTGTGTGAAGTATGCACCGAGAGAAAGAGAGAGTAAAATCTAGGCAGATGAAGCGAATGGATGTTTTCAGAAAAGAAATAGTAAGTGAATGTTTTAGTGTGTTAATACAGGTGGATTTCTCTCAACCTGGAAACCCGAGTACAAACCTGAGCGGCAAAAGGATAAATTAACAGAAGTGGGACGACAGACAGGCCAAGCTTTGGCTCAAAAGTTTACAGCTTGGCCCCAGCTTTGTCCCCACCCTGAAAAGAAGCTTAAAAGACATCTTCTCCTCCAGTTATCGGTTACCATCACTGGATATTTTCAGGCAAGTTTTTGGCTGAATTGTTATTGGCACCATGTGTCCCTGAATCTCACAAGCAGGCTCTGACTCCTGGCTGAAGACAAGGAATGCTGTTATTTAAGGTGGGAAATCACAATTTGGGGAACAAAATAAAAACACACACAAAACCAAAGAAACGTATAAGAAAGGCATGTGTTAGAGAAATGCCTCGTTTGAGAAAAAAGTTAAATTAAACCACCTACAAACGCACACACACGCAATGAAGAAACAGCTTACATTCATGAACACGTGAAGATTTTCCAGCAAGGTTAAAGCAGCGAAACTTAACATACACCTGTTGTTAAATGATAAAGTTTATCCACTACTAACAAATAAACTCTCTGGGTTGCAGGACAACAACATAACTTCAAAAAAAAAAAAGAAAAAAGACACTGGTCTGACCAACCAGTGATGACACGACAAATTTAGTGGTTAGAAGATTCAAATTGTGACATGTTTTCTGCTGATTGATTAATACAAGTGATTACTGAATGAAAGAAAATTCCATTTTTGAGCTTTTAAACATGATCTTAAGAATTTTAACATGTACCTGTGTTGTCCTGTCAACTTGGTGGTAGGGATGGGTATTGATAAGATTTTCACGATTCCGATTCCATTTTCGATTCTGTTTAACGATTCGATTCTTTATCGATTCTCTTATCGATTCTCTTATCGATGCTTATCGATGCTTTTTTTTTTAAAAAAAGGAGAACACTAAGGTCGATTAGCTTAGAACTTTGTTTTATATCTTCTCTTTGAACACGATAGAAATTTAGGAGTAACATGGCCTTACAAACCCAACAGTGAGATCTTAAGAGATCCAGCCTACGGCTCTTCAATGGGTTGTCACAAGGTCCCCGGGGAAAAAAATTGTAAATGTAAAATAATAAAATAAATATTCTTCTGTAGCAATAACAAAGTTTAACATAAATTATTCTGTAGCAATTACACAAGAATATCCAGTAATGTCCCTGTGGCGGAGGTATGGTCCCTGGTGTAGCTGCAGGGGAGGGGTGGAGCGGGGGGGCGGTACCGGGAGGCAGGTGAGCCACAGGTGGTGGCGATTGTGCGATGAGTGTTCTTCCTTCTGTGTGTTTTTATATAGAGACGGCAGAGTCGAGCGGAGGTGTGCTGGACTGGGACGAGCTGTCACGGCGCATTGTTATCATAAATAAAAGAACGTTTTCGTGAGCAAAAACGGTGTGTGTGTGCGTGTCGCATACATCACAGTCCCTGCCTACAATTAAACACATTCACTTACCGAAAATCGGGGGCATCTGCTGTGGCAAATGGGTGCAAGGCTTTGACCACAAACTTAGTCACTGCTCGGTGACATTCATCTATCATGGCCTGAAAGGAGACGCTACCGGTAGACTGCAGCGACAACTGCCAGCGAGCGCCAGCCAGACTGTGTGTCTCTCTCATCATGGTCACCTAAATGCACAGTAATGGCAGGTTTGTAATAAGGCGGATCGCGCTAACATAATATGCACTGTTAGTTGATTATTTACCTGCCGCATTAACGGGAGAGGACGTGCAAACGTTACCGCTGCTGCTGGGTTGAGATTCACGAATCCGGAGCGAATTAAAAACATGACATTCATTTAAGGTGATCACGTGTTTTGTGAGCAAATGCTTTTGCATATTCGTAGTGTTTCCTCCCTTAAATGAAATAACCACTTTGAAAGTATTGCAAGTTGCCCTGTTGTCATCTGTTCTCGTAAAGTACGACCAAACTTTTTAGCGTTTGAGCCGCCATGTTTCCTTCCAGGTAAATGACGCTCCGCAACGTGGTGACGTCATTCGTGGCGACTGGAATCGATAAGGGAATCGTTTGCAAAAATGGCAAACAATTCCAAGGAATTGAAACAGTGGGAACCGGTTCTCAACAAGAACCGGTTTTCGATACCCATCCCTACTTGGTGGGTCATGAGTTGATTATATGGTGAGAAAAAACAAAAAAAGGGGGAGAGAAGGCTGACACAGGGCCTGGCCCCGTTGTTTCTCCCCTCTCTGAATAACACAGCCAACACAACATCATTTTCCTGTTCGTCTGTTTTTGTTTTGTTTTGTTTTTTCTCTTCATGCTTGATTACAGGCTGCTTTGTCGGCCCTGAAAGCCGAGGCAGACCTGGACTCCTGCTCTCCCCTCTACCATCTTTGCTCACTCCTCTACCATCTCTGATGTGACCCTGACCAAATGCTACACCAGCTGGACCCACAACAACAACCTGAAAATGTCAACACTGTTGCAGGAAAACGATCTCATGCAGCAGAGACGGAGAGCGTTGAATCTAAGGCCCGTTTCACTACACGGGGGAGATTTCCAGACAGCTTCAGCTGACAGAGCTGTGACGAGACGCCCATTAAGCCCAGATGAAAAGTGAGGCTGAGCAAAAGAATGCTGACCTTAACAACTCTGCATTAAAACTGTGCAGGACAGTGACGGACCAACAATGACCATCGGGCAGCAAGAAGGGCGTGCCAGAAACAGGAGGAGTAACTAAGGTCAGGAGGCACCTCAGAACGGACAAAACACCAGGAGAAAATAAGCTGAAGGCACAGGTGTCGGGGCTCGGCCAGGAGCTGACCTCTGAGAAGAGCCGAACAGCAGAGCTGCAGAAGGCCGTGGAGCAAAGTAAGGAAAACATCGATGGACTTCAATCTGAAGTGGACGGAAAAGACTCTGAGGTTTCTGCCCTCAGTAAGAGCTCAAGGCATCAGAGCAGGAACTGAGCATGGCTCAGAAGGAGCTGGCTGATAATCGAACCCATCAGTCAGGCTTGGAGTCCCAGACACAGGACTTGAAATCAGGCCGGAGCTTGCTGGAGCAGGAGGTCGCCAAACTTGACGAAAAAGCTCCAACAGCAGGAGCAAACCCTGAAGGAGCTACAGAAGCAAAAGTTAAGGAGGAGCTGGACAAGGAGAAGATGCAGGACACTGGAGAAAAGGACTGCCTCAATTGGGGCCACAACCAGTATGGACAGAACTTTGAGCAGCAGCACCAAGGGATGCAAACAGACTGAAATGGAGGAGGGCAGGACCCCAGGGCACGCTTCAGGCCGTGGTTTACCCAGAACACCAGAACAGGAAAGTGATGAACACACACACACACAAACACACACATCTACATGCACTGACTCAGAATGAAGAGAAACACACATATGAACACATATGCACTCGTTGATTGAGTGAGAACTGACACACACACACACGCGCTGAGTCAATTCACTGAGAAATGACATACACACACGCACAGATCGAAATGCTGATTCAATTCACTGAGAAGTGATCCACACACACACACACACATGCACACGCTTGTGCAATGAAGAGTGATGCACACACACGCTGATGCAATGAAGAATGCTTTACTAACAAATGCTGCACACAAACATCCAAATACAGAATCTGTTACAACTAGAGCTGGGCGATAGAACGATAACGATATGTATCGCGATATAGCTTTTTCTCGATAGAAAAATTAAACTATCGCGATAGACCTCGCCGCTCTTGTCCTCTTAAAAAAAAAAAGAAAAAAAAAGAACAGCCAATCCAAATTAAGTAGCGCAGAGCCGAACCAATCACAGCCGCAGCGTCACGTCACGTGACTTGTTATGTACAGCACAAGTGCCAAGCCGCACATGTGTATTTGTTTGGGAAGCAGCCAGCCACCGCCCGGGTAATGGAGGAAATGAGTGTGTCGACTAGAAAAATCAACCGAGCGTGACCGAAGGTTACCGAAGAGAAAACAGATGATGGTTCCAATGCCGGAGAGATTGTCGAACGGAAGAGCCATAGAAGTTCCGTAGTGTGAAGGTATTTCGGCTATTTCAAGTCTGACAACAAACAGAGTAGCGTGCACTGTAAATTGTGCCGAAAGCCAGTCTGGAAATACAATAAACTGGTGCATGCGCTACGTCCACACGTACCCGGGTATTTTTGAAAACGCAGATTTTTCTATGCGGTTGCACCTTTCGTCCACACGTAAACGGCGTTTTTGGTCACTGAAAACGAAGATTTTTAAAAACTCCGTTTTTGCATTTACGTGTGGACTAGAAAAACGGAGAAAACGCAGCGTCAAAGGTGTGCGCATTTTTTGACGTCACACTGTGCGCCACGTTATTGTTTCGGTGAAATGAATTTCTACAATACTGTTACTGTTAATTCTACTCTCTGCAGTGTTTAAATGCTTACATATACACACAGTTACTGTCCCTCCACACATACGACTCGATTCTGCTTCTATGCCCCAGCTTTGTTTACTTTTTCCCACCGAGGCTTCTAGACTTCTGATTGGCCAACATTTCTGCACGGTTAGGAATCTAGCTCCACCTGCTGCTTTGGCATATTCATAGCAGCGTTTTCCTTCATTTCTGCCTTTATGTGTGGACGGGATTATTTTTTAAAACGAAAACGGAAAATCTCCGTTTTCAAAAATACCCGTGTACGTGTGGACGTAGCCTCAGTCTCTGACTGGAAGCGCTAATTCGTCATTCGGCTTTTGTCAGACTACAGTAACTGTTAAAACTGTTTGAAAAGCTAAGCTATACAACAAGGAGAGATTGAGAATTTCCTTTTAGTTCTTAGTTTATTTGATATTGACAAAAGTTAGTCAGTTTTGTCTGTTCTTCTGTAAAACAAACTAAGATTTATTTTTAGAATTAATATTTTGTTTCTAAGTGGAATTGACAATTTAGTCGTCTGTTTCATTTGTTCTATTTTGAAACTTAAACGCTTTAGCGGCTGCCTTTTGTGTAGTTTGCAATATTTGACTTTATTTATCTGAAAAAGTCTCATGTTCCTTAAGTACATCTACCCTGTTGAACTTATTATGGGAAATAAATATTTAAATAAAAACAAGCTGCTGATTATTTCACATTTTACTTGTGAGCAACGGCACATTTAAATCTTACAAATATAGTTATTTGGCTTATATCGTGATAGATATCGTTATCGCCTGAAATGAAAAAAACATATTGTGATATGAAAAAATCTTATATCGCCAAGCTCTAGTTACAACAACAAGAAGCCATTGATTGTTTATTGGTTAAATGCGTTTCATGTCACCCAGAGGGCATTTGTGTAGATTTAGGGGACAGGGTCTAAAGCAGTTTGGTTATGAAAACAACGTCTGTGCGTGATGTCTGTTTGTGGCTCAAGGCCTCGACTGAATTGTTTACTGTGCTTCACACGGCCTGATAAGGAGCAGTGGCACAGAGTGAAAATGATGAATTAACGGTGTGAGTCTTATTTCGGAGCGCCACATTTTGTGATTGAGATTTAATTGAAGGAGGAACACCCTGAAAAAAAAAAAAAAAAAAAAAAAAAAAAGGGGCCAGCCCTTGGATTTACGTAAGCATCTCGCGTGTATTTGACACAATTGCCTCAGGCTTTAAAGATCTGTACGAAATCCAACAACTCAATTTGTTCTCATTGAGATGACGCGATACAATCTAATAAGAGTGGTTAGTTGCTGAACTCACGGAATTCACAACACCGCATAAGATTTCAAACTACAGGAAAATCACTGGAGTTATAAGAGGCAGACAACGACACACACACCACATGCATGCTGTTGCTATTTATTGTGGATTAACCTGTCAAGGGCAAGAACAAAAGAATTCTGCCTCAAATACAGGAAATCATAGCTTTCCTGTATTTCCTACATTGTTGGCATGCTGCTTAGTGCTGTTGCTCCACAGTAAGAAGGTCCTGGGCTCAAGTCCACAGTCTGGCTAGTTTGCAGTGGTTTCTCTCTGGGTATTCTGGTTTCCAGTGTGAGAGGAAAAGTCAGGCAGGTATTAGAGCTAGGTTAACTGATGATTCTAAATTATCCATGAATGTAAACGGCTGTGTGTTTCTATCTGATAGACTGGTGAGCTGTCCGGGGTGTACCCTGCCTGGTAACCTGTCACTTCAGGGTTATTTCCCGGCCCTGCTGCAACCAGGATAAAGATAGGAGGATGGTAGTTGTTATAGACCCATTCCATTTTTATGGTAACCAGGATCTAGACTTTGTTGAACCATATGCAATATGAAGACAACATGTAGTATTTAAGTGACCAAGTAGTATTTGGATAAAAGTTATTGAATAGTGTTGAAATAAACTGACAGAATTGAAGGATTAAAATATTCCAGGAGCTCAATTTACTCCATCTGAACATGTTTCAATCGTGTTTTATGAACACAACATGCAGGTTTACTGAATATGAAAAGGTTGTGTTGATTTAACTCAGTTGTTTAAGTTTCTGCCAAAGCAAAACCTTTGTGTGCAACCAGTGTCCACTATTGAATCAAGTAAATCCAACATGTTTTTTGTCAGTGCAAAAAGGAGTTACGGTGCCTGTATTCCTGCACAATATTGTCCCGGGAGGGAGAAAAACTTTCTGGTGAAGTTTTGGTTGATTTTTGGGTTTTGCTTAACACTAGGTTGATTTTATCAGTGAGGTTTGGATTGTTTTCTTTCTCTAAGAGAGAGAAAGATGGTTTTATGCTTGGACATGTTTGCAATGGGCCCCAGTATTTGTTACTTTATTAGTATTTTATTGGTTGCGTTTGTTTGTGCTTTTGTTACAGTGCACTGAAATAAGAACATCTGAGAGGTGTGATCCACCGGTGGTGATATTTTGGTATTTTGTGAGTTCCTGATTTAACAAATCAGCTCTTTAATCCAGGCCTGAGAGATTGAACTTTAAAGCGCTATAAAATATTCTTTTTTTTTTTTTTTTTTTTTTTTTTTGGCCTGTCCCGTTTGGCTCTTTTCCTCCTTTTCGTTTGGCCATCAGAATTGTTGTCTAAAGGCAAAGAAAGATGCCCAACGGATTTACTTTACCAAACTGACCATCCCAGCCTTGCCGTAATGGTCCATTTGATTCACCTTTTATTGTTTATTTTATTTTCACTTACTGAATACGGGACAGACTTGACTGGGGGAAAGAAGGGGAGAAAGAAAGAAGGAAAGAGAAACAGCTGAGAAGAGGGACGGGGGAGAAGGGCAAAAGACAAAAACCAACAGAACGGGCAGAGAAAAAAAAATGCATATATCGATCACCTGGATCACCTGCTGAGAAAGAAAAAAGAAAGCAAGCAGAAGAGAACAAGAGTAATAGAATAAACAACATCACAATGATATATGGGAATATGACAGTAAATACTAAATGTTAAACATTATTGTGCAGCACATAAGATCAACAGAACACAGTGTGCTTTGAGGTAGGAGCCAAAAAGGGTGTAGTTTGTGTGTGTGATCACCAGTGTGTACACCTGTGAGCATGGACGCGCTTGTTTTTTGTTTTTTAAAAGGTTCCTTCATGTAATAATCTGCTAGAGGGTGTGGGGGGGCCACAGCCCCGTCCTCCAGGGCGTGAAGCAGGTGTGGAGGAGATCAAAACTCCAGACATCCAGAGGCCCCCAGAACACAAGAGACCAAGGAAGACCAACAGAGGGGCAGCTGCGCCACTGTCCCGGAAAGAGCTGAGGAGAGTCCCAGATGAGGGCTCACTCAGCAGCCGCGGAGCAGAAGCCAGGGGGAGTTGCAGTGACGCGCCCGTGAGCTCCGCCGGCAGCCAGCTGCGCCTGAGTGACCGAGCCCCAGGCCGAGAGGCCGGGGGCACCCCACCTCCGAAGTGGCCCGAGTGAGCCCCAGGCCCCGATAAGCGGCCGCCAAGGAGTGAGCCGGTGTGTACCTGGACGCCCATCCCCGGACACAAAGAACCACCAACGCACCGATGTCTGAGGGAGTCCGCCACCGGCAGGGGAAGTTGTGGTGGGGGGAGATAGGCCTCCAAACCTTGGAGGGCCTGAGATGTCCCCAGAGAGGTGGCGCCTGACACCCAACCTGACATATAGACACAGACATACAGGCACACACAGACACAAACATCCATTCCCGCCCTCATGCTCTCATATGCACTTACTCCACACTCAACCAACGTGGAGACAGACATAAAGAGACGCTGTACACACGATCACGCTCCCCAAGCGTACTCTACAAACCGGGTCTAGGTGCCCCCGCCCCTGGAGGGGGGAACTGCACCCAGACCCAGGTGGTGTTTCCCTTTTCCCTGCGGTGGGGGGAGGCAGACCGCCCCGACTCCGCAGCAGCAGGAAGGCGCCACACTCCAGACCGCAGTCCGACGGCCAACTCCTCCTCCTAGTCCTAGCCCCCCTGCTCCAGCAGGTCGCAGAGAATGGGGGTGAGAGAAGACTCCAAACCTTTCTCCACCCGCTCATTGTAGTGTTGATGCATGTGTGTTCTAAGGTGCATTTAAAACCCAGGAGGGCTTGGAGCTACCTGCCAGAGAGCAGCAGGTAAGCGCATGGTCCCTCCTGCTAGCCCTCAATGTCTACGTGTATTTAAAATTGAGAGGTGGGCAACGATGCCAGGGGTGGGGTGTACACCCTGATGGTACTTTGGACTCCGTGCATCGTGCCCACCCCCAAGATCCTATATGTATGTGTAATGAGAGTGTGAGTAATGTGAATGTCTAAGTTGTGGGATAAAATTGAGGCAGAGGCAGCCAGAAGGGGACAGAGGGGGGGGGGGGGGGTAGCCTCCTCTGCACCCTGGTGACATACCCCTACTCCAAGGCCCTGCATGTGTGGGTGGTTGTGGTGGAGCGGGAAGAGGGAGGCAGCTGGAGATGGGGAGGGAAGGAAGGGAGGGGCAAGTGACCCCTCCCTGGGGCCAGCTCCCCCGCTGACCCCAGTAGGCACCCCCATACTCCGCGACCCGCCAGGGAAAGGGGGCCCAGGCCCATCCAGACCGGGGCCCAGTGCAGCAGCGCCGCCCGGCCCCACAGAGCCCGGGACAGTCCACCCAACCCCACCACAGAGAAAACTGCACCCACCCCACCATCCACTCATCTTCCAGACTACATAAGACAATAAACACCCAGGCTGAGATCTTCCTCCACCTCTCCTGTATCTCCCCCTCCTGCAGAGGGAGCTCCTGAGGAGAGGAAAGCTCCTGCAAAGTGTGACAATCTCCCCCACCAGTTGAAGAGCCCCCCAGGTGGCTCGACGCACCGGCGGCACCCTGCTCCAGGGCTGGGCCCCCATGCACCCACCCGCCCACAACACACCAACCAGGACCCAAGCCCCCGAGGCCCGGTCCGGGTCCCAGCCCAGAGACGGAGCGCCCCCAGAACCTCACGCCCATCCCGGACCCACCCAGGGGCAGCCAGGCTACCAGGTCAGTAACCCACGTCCGTCAGCACAGACCCTCCCCTAGCCCCGCTGCACGCAGCCGCGTTGAAACAGTCACCTGAGAGCCAACAGAGCCCCTAACCGGACATGACCGCTACCCCGGGTTGAGCCCCCCAAGGAAGATGCCTCCGGGGAACCCCCCGACGCCCTAAGCCTGTCCCTACCCCCACACCACTTTAAAGCACTATAAAATATTCTTACTGGAAACAGTCGCAAAGTGTTTTTCTCCATGATTATAATGGGCTTGGGAGAAATTCACTTATATGGGACATTGATCACATGAGAAGTCCTGAGCCTAAAAGGATTGCAGCGAGTCAATCCAGTCCAAAAACAAGGAACTGTTTTCCTTTAAAATGATGACGTCATCTTGCTGGTGATGGAGGCTCGAATAGGTTGCGCGTGAGACTCCATTATCAGCAACATCTGGTATGAATGTGTGTGGATGTATGCATGTGACTGGACTGTGATGGACTGACGACTAAAAGTTTTAACTGACTTGATACTGAGACAAAAACAGTGCCGACTTTAGGACTAGTGAATGTCCACAACAATTCACCCAGCCTGTGGAAGAAGGGTGGAGGTTTTGTCTTGCTTTGTTTTGTTTGTGCAGGAGCAGAAGGATGACAGAGACTAAGGGGGGAGGCTGTAGCTTCACATGAGTGTGAGCTGCAGACTGAACCCTTTGGTTGCTAATTTTGAGTCACTGATGTTTGCATTAAGAAAAGTGTGTTTTAGTAGCTCTGTTTCGATTAATGTATCACATTATATTGTTGGGAATGTTAAATGCTAAAGGGAAGAAGAGGTTTGATTTCACTCATGACTGAACATGTTATTATTAACCATAGCAGGCCACTGTAAAGAGTCAATTAACTTTTATAGAGAAAAAAAAAAGCCAAAAAACTCTATTAATATCTATGAATAACAGGGAAATGGTAGGCTTGTCACATTCAGAATGGAGATATGTAATGATAAACACTGGTCCCCGTCTTTTGGGTGCTTTCTTGAAATAGTCAGCAATTTAAAAGTAGGATAGAACCGACAGGGGCATGTGCTGAGAGGTGGTGCTGCACAAGAACAAGAGCAAAATAAAAAAATTATTGTTTTTAGCTTTGAGAAATTCAAATTAAAATGTACCATTACACTCAGAGGATCAATATGAAATTCAATATATGCTAATTTTGTGTGTGAGTACATGACTGATAGCTGTTCTGTCCTGAGCTTTTGTTTTTACAGCACCCACTTGACCACACCAACAGTTCTCGCCACCAAAAGGGGGTACTTGCAACGAATAGGGAGGAATATCATCAAAACTGGGAAAGGTAAGCCCCGAAGGGGGTGATAACACCATAACTTTCACTTATGGTCAAATTCTTAAAATTTGACCCCAAACATGAAAAATTCTTCAAACATTTAGAGACAGAGTGGAGTTCTAGATAAACATAATGTCGCAAACCAAATAAGGATGGAGCATTGGAATCGATAAGATGGTGAAATAACACGCAGTAAAATGTTGATCATGTCGATTATGTTTATTCCAGTGTGCAGAGATTGGCTAATCTGACCAGGAAATGTTATAAAATGGATTGTCGGAACAGTCAGCGTTAAAGTCACCTTTGACAGTCCAGACCAAGGTTATTATCGTTAACAAAAACGAAATAACGAAAACTAGAAGTGAAAAAACATTTTCGTTAACGAAAATAAAATTAAAAAAAGGAAAACCAACTAAAACTGTAATGAATGTTCGCAAAACTAACTAAAATTAACTGAATTTATAGCAAAAATGTGTTTAGTTTTCATTGATGTGTGCGTGTCCTACAATAGTCAAGTCAAGGCAGTACGTTAGTCGAGTCTTCTGTGTTGCTGCTCTGTCCACGTGCAGAATCATGTCAGGAAAAATCGGGAGAAAGCGCCTGAGTCCAATTTGGGATTACTTTGAATATGACTGTGTTTTGGATAAAGCAAGTGTCTTGTAGTGGAAAGAGACAAATTATGAGGGATATTTCTAAAGGGAAAAAATCCCACAAACCTTAAAGTGCACTTGAGAAGCTCGCACAAGAAGGCTAACCTAGCTTACCTTGAAAAGGTAAGGGGGAGCACACTCCCCCTCCTCAAAGAGCTCCCCCCACTCAACCCTCATCCCCAGAAAACAGAAGCTAACCCCAGACAAGGCAGCGTGATGCATCCCGGGACAACAGGACTGGGATATCTACATGACTGTGTGAGTCAATTGCCTTCAAAAAGTTTATCAACTCACTTGAACCAAAATTACGAACACCCGGTGCTGCAAGAGTTAATAGTCTCAATACCCAAGGATAAGCAGAAGAGCATGACTGATATGATGAAACTGGGATTTGGTTACACTTAATTTTTGCAAACACAACTAAAACTATAACTGAAACTAATCAAAACTAAACCGAAACTAAGGATTTTCAGAAAAAAATAAAAACTAGACTAAACTAGCAAATAATTGGTAAAAACTAATTAAAACTGATATAAAATTGAAAATCTGGAGTCGGAGCTAAATAAAAATGAAAACGAATGAAAATTGCAAAACTATTAAAAGCCTGGTCCAGACTAAGATGCCGTTGGACATCTTCAGGGCGGAAAAGGGTTGGTGTGACCAAGGTGTGGTTTGGCTTGTTGTATGTATATAGTCTGAGATCATATGGCTCTGGATGGACCAGTTACCAGGGCATGGAAGGAGGACAGACTCATTAAATGAGGAGAAGGAATTTCCTGGGATTGGAGATCCTCTGGGTGAGTGGTTGACTAAAAGCATGCATAAAATAAAAGCTATTTTTTGTTATTGATTTGTAATACATTGATAATTGGCCACATTTACAGCTGTATTGACTTGTTGTGGACGTAGTCTACTTCATGTTTGAGCACTCTAATTAACAGATTGAAAATAGAGACATTAAAGGAAGAATATGCAGCGCCACCCTGTCAGACGCCAGTGACGGTGGGGCTCAGTGATGAATCAGGTGAGCTGCATTCATGGCTGAATCAAAACTAAGTTTCCCCTGCTGTGGTCAGTGAGGGGAAAACAGGGGGAAATAAAATTAAAAGAGGCATTTATAAACGTTTATGTGTCAAGTTTATAAATGGGATAAAAGGGGGTGTTTTACTGTTATTTTAGCATCAGCATTATTATTGCATCAGAATCATATAACAAGCATTGCATTAATCATTTATTGAAGCTTTTGACATTATACTAACATTTGTGTTCCAGTGATTGTTATAACCTCAGATTAATCTTCTATTTACAAGTGTTAGGATAATTGTATAATCTTTCTTTGCAGGTGTAACCATGATTATTTTTATACATATTGTAGTTTGTTGCTCATTATAGAGTTGTGCTCAAGTTAACCCTTTAGAGCCGGTCGGAGCGGGAACGCTCTGTTTTGCGTAACTATTTTTAAATCCCGGTAGCTCTGCAACCACGTAAGCTAGCGCAATAATTTTTTTTGCATATGAAACCGGAGGAGTTGTACTTACATCTTATGCCATCAGCTTGTCCTAGGTCACAGTTTCCTTCCAAATATAGCTTTGCAAAAACTGCATAAAAAGCGCTTGCAGGAACAAAAACATAATATTCCAGAAACACGCTTTGCCGATCCGATCAGCTGTTCATAACACTTCCTACATTGGAATAGACGTCAGTGGGAACTTTTGCATGTCCGCCATTACCTGCCCGAAACCGGAAGTGACGTCATTTTCGCGGAAATGTAGTTTTTTTTTTTACCATCAGGGCCTCAGGGCCTATACTGGTATTTTTAAAAGTTATGTTAGACTTTATGACTTTCTGTGTCGTTTCTGGGATGCTTAGGACTCATATTGCACTGCTGGAAATCGTTTATTTTGATACATATGCTGCTTTTTTTGCAAATTTGCAGTATAATATTTATTTTCGTTTTTCCTGCAGTGTATAAAAATTGGTGTATTTCAAAAATAAAACTATGAAGACACTCAAAATAAATTTCCTGTGGTGGGAAACTATTTTGTGCAACTTTTTTGTATTTACAGTTTTGAGGGATAAGCCTCTTAAATTTCTCTAACTAGAAATATATGTTAAAAAAGCAAAAACGATTTTCAATTTTTTTGTAGTTTATTGCACTTTTTTGCAATTTATGTAATTACAGGAGCACAGAGGATGCAGTCTCCATCGCACTGCACTCTGTCCTCTCACACCTGGACAACAATAACACCTACGCCAGAATGCTGTTTATAGACTTCAGTTCAGCATTCAATACAATCCACCCCTCACAACTCATCAGGAAACTGACAGACCTGGGCATCAGTTCCCTCATCTGCAAATGGTTACTGGACTTCCTGACCAACCGCCCCCAACATGTCCGGCTGGATAACCGCTGCTCATCTACAATCACGATGAACACTGGTGTACCACAAGGCTGTGTGATGAGCCCTTTCCTCTACTCCCTCTTCACCCACGACTGCAGACCTGCTGATGGTTCCAACGCCATCATTAAGTTTGCAGATGACACCACGGTGATTGGCCTCATCAGTGACAACGATGAGGCCGCCTACAGGGAGGAGGTGGATCGTCTGGCTGAGTGGTGCGACAGAAACAACCTGCTGCTTAACACCGAGAAGACCAAGGAGCTCATCGTGGACTACAGGAGGAATGCTGACCCACATCCACCCATCCACATTAAGGGGACGGCTGTGGAGCGTGTGAGCAGCTTCAAGTTCCTGGGAGTCCACATCTCCGAGGATCTCACCTGGACGACCAACTGCTCCAAGCTGGTCAAAAAGGCTCACCAGCGCCTCTTCTTCTTGAGGACTCTGAGGAAGAACCACCTGTCCTCAGACATCCTGGTGAACTTCTATCGTTGCACCATCGAGAGCATCCTGACCAACTGTATAACAGTCTGGTATGGGAACTGCTCTGCCTCGGACCGGAAGGCGTTGCAGAGGGTCGTGAAAACTGCCCAGCGCATCGCCGGAGCACCACTTCCTGCCATAAAAGACATCTACAGGAAGCGGTGTCTGAAAAGGGCTGGGAAAATCATCAGAGACCCCAGTCACCCATCACATGGACTCTTCACCCTCCTGCCCTCTGGGAGGCGCTACAGGAGCCTCCGGACTAAGACCACCAGGTACCGGAACAGCTTCTTCCCCACAGCTGTCAGACTCCTGAACTCTGCCTCCTGACATCTGACCCACGTTAAACTCATGGACTGAACATACACACACCCACAATGGACAACTGTACCCTCAAACACACAATAATAACATGGACTGAACCACCACTCACAACCACTAGCACTTTATATAGCCTCTGTAGAAACTACACCCTCACTTATCTTAACTGCACTACTGTATAGCTCTGTGTAAATAATCATTCTGTACATTCGATAATCTTTAATCCTACAACTGTTTACAACTTGCATAGTTCCCATTTCTGTATAGCTGTATATCTCAGATTCTGTAAAGTTATTTATTTCATATTCTGTATAGTTTTTCATATTTATATCCTGTTCATAGCCTGTTCATAGCTTGTACTCACTACAGCCTGTACATACTTATAGTTATAGAATATTCACAACATACTTCATACCGTGTACATTATAACATACCATAATAGACCCATTTCTGTAATATACTCACATATCTATATTATTGCTAATATATATTGTAATATATCTATATCACTAAAGCACTTCTGGATGGATGCAAACTGCATTTCGTTCCCCTGTACCTGTGCATGTGCAATGACAATAAAGTTGAATTCTATTCTATTCTAATTCTACTATGCAGTTAATGAATACATATTATTAAAATCTGGGCTATAATTGTTGTATTGATGTATAGCAACTTGAAATGCTCCCAAAAATGGCACCACACCATGTAAAAATATAATATAAGCTCTGGCGGACTTGGTTCTATGGTAGGTCTTAAAGGGTTAATAAGGGTTAAAAGCTACAGTCAACGCGATGTTTGGCTGATCTATGGACTGGAGTGACTTTGGGCATGGAAGGCCGCACGCGCTTACATAACACTGATATCATGCTTTTCTTTGTGATCTTTTTTTCAGTTATATCTTTTGCTAAGTTTTAGGTAGTGGCAGTTGATTAAACAACATTCATTTTATATTACATACCTGATTCAGAGCACTACACACAGATCAACTTAACAATCTGCAAAACCTTGTAGCTGCAATGTTGTGTCTCCATAAGGGACAGTTGGCTCCAGGAGATAGGTGGGAGTCAGTGCCTGTCCTCGAGAAGGAGAGAATATTCCTTTGCTGTGTCAAAAGTTGTCAACAAGTTCATATTCAAGTGAAGTTCATATTATTACAGGTTTTGTTTCTTGGCAATTCTGCGGACGCAGGCTCTGGGCGGAGCCAGGAGTTGAACAGATCTAACATGACAATTAAATTGATTTCATTCCCTAACACAGGATGACGGGACTGGAGCAATGGCACTGGATAGGAGAAGGTCTCATACTTTCTAAGATATGAGGTTACTAACCTTTTCTTTCAATTTTCTAGCTCCGTTGATTTGACACATGGGAATGTGTCAAAAAAAGGGGGGGAAGTTGAGTTTTGACATCAATCAAGGGTTATATGAACATTTTTATGACTTCATTTGTGTTTTAATAACTTAGGTATTGTGAGGAGAAAGTTGCTAGAAGGCAAAGAAACTCAAACTCAAGATATCTTTTTCATGTATACATGGACGATCCCCCCTCATCACCCGATCCATCCTGCAGCAACGTGTGCAGGACAGATGTGACAGAGAGGAAAGACCGCCCAGGGCTTTCAGAGCTTTCTTTATTTATACTTTAAGCAAGTTTTCAAGGAAGTAGGAGTGGCATGTTCAGAATATAAAACATTTCCATAAAAGGAGAGACTGTTCGCTTGTCAGCTGAAACAGGAGATAACTTGGTATGTATAGAAATTCAGACATTCCCATAAAAGGAGACAAAGAGAGAGAGAGCGCCAGTTTGTCTGTTGAAACAGGAGGTAATATCGTATGTCATTGCATATGGATTCAATCTCTCTTCCTGTGTTGGTTCCAATTCACAAGCTCTCCTTCCTTTAAATGAAGCTACAACTAAGCATAATCAGAAAATTAAAAATCTTTCATCAGGTATGGTAAAGCTTAAGCTAATAGTGACCCAAAAGGTTTCCGGACTTTTTTAGAGAACCAGTGAGAAGCATAAATCATTATTTCCATGTTTAAGCATTAATCATTGAAATGAACTGAATAGCGTTTAGAAGATAAAATGCCTGTGTTCATGAGAAGCTGAGTACCACACTGGAGAGGAAACCGTGGGACAGTAGGCAGAAGCAAACACATGATTTTTGGGGGGCAAATGTTAGGATTAAAATTGGCTAATTTGTTTTTGATGTCTTTTGTTAAAATGAGCGGTTTTAATAATTTTCAGACACACCTTGCAAATGTGCTTATAATGAGTTGGCCCTTGGTCTTTTGAAGGTCATAAGCTTCGTTCGGCGTGATGGTCCGGACTGATAAAGTGTAGGAAATGCCTTGAGTGCAGAGGGCTAAATGCAAACACGCTTACACACATATAGGATATGATTAAAATAAGTCCCTGGGACATTCTGAATATTCTAAACCAATTCTGAATCACTAGAAGGTCAGTAGATAACAACATTAGATTATTAGAGCTAGGCAGAGAGGTGTTTTGGTTTTCTGTCTCTTACAGAGAAAGGAACAGACACCAGACGAGGTCACAGATATACGGGGATCCTTCGCAGCAGAGACAGACACGGTGACTGCCGAGACACCAACTGGGTCCAAGGGTCATGGCGTTTGGGCTCCGGGTAGTCACCTCGAAAGGATGGATCCTATAAACACAGCAATAACCATGAAGGGGTTGGCGGAAATCCAGGAACACCAGACCAGCGAGGTTCGAGAGGCTCTTGGGCAAAAGGGGGACACGTTCCTGTTCCTTTTTCTGGGGGATACACAGGACCCGAGGATACACAGATCGTTGTTTGAAATCGGGGCAGAATAATCCCCTGATCTGTGCCACGACTGAAGGGTTGTCTAACCCCTGAGGTTGAAGAAAGAAGAGCAGAGGATCACCCAACTGGAAGACACTGGTGGCTGCAGCAATAAAATAAAGGCTAAAAGCTCCTTGGACAGAGGTTCTAGTCTGAGTACGTCTGAAGGGTATAAGGTAGCACCAAAATAAAGCTGTGGAAGAACTGGGGAGTGTCATCTGTACCTGCTATTGTTGTAATAATAGTTTTTCTTGCATCTGAACTGCGCAAACACAGAGGTCATCTCACATATGGTTCGCCCAACAGGGGGGAAAAGGGCCTCAGGGGTAAGAAGAAATGAACCCGGCCACACTGGATTACAGGGTGTAGGTGAGCTCATTATTCTAAAGAGCTCAACAGGGGGAATGTGAGATTATAATATTGTTTTATGCCATGTTAGACCCCTAATTAAAGATTGTGAATTATTATGTAGTTTTAGTTTGCATCATTCTCCTGAATTAGAAGAAGGTGATAACTATTGCATTTGTTAAACTGATTTGCATTACATTAGACTGCTGATTTATGGTGAATGAATGATATTGTCTGTGAAGGTTCTCAGTCATCCAGGTCATCGTAGTCAAAGGAGCTTGCAAAGAAAAGCGTCTGGACTTCTTTAAGTTACTTGAAGACGTTTCACCTCTCATCCGAGAAGCTTCTTCAGTTCTAAGGTCAAATGGTGGAGAGTCCCAGATATAAACCTAGTGGGAGTGACCCCCCACAGAGGGACAAATGGACCCCCTGATGATCCTCTAATCCCCTGAGCCAAGGTGTGAAACTGGGTGTGGGTCCCAATCAGCCAGAGTTTCGGGTGAGTTCATTGTGAAACCTGGCCCCACCTTATCATGCGAATTCCTGAGATCAGATGGCCCAGGATGTGAGTGGGCGTTAAGGCATCTGGGAAGGGAACTCAAAACTGGATTATAGATGTCAGAGATTTGGTGTCGTAAACCCCGCCTCTGTTCAAAGATGGTCACTCACAGTGGACATAGATGCTTCTTTCACTCCTCTTTCAAACCATCTGTCCTCTCTGTCCAAAATGTGAACATTGGCATCCTCGAAAGAGTGTCCTTTATCCTTAAGATGCAGATGGACTGCTGAGTCTTGTCCTGTGGAGGTGGCTCTTCTGTGTTGTGCCATGCGCTTGTGAAGTGGCTGTTTGGTCTCTCCAATGTTGAGGTCTGGGCATTCCTCGCTGCACTGTACAGCATACACCACATTGTTAAGTCTGTGTTTTGGCGTTTTGTCTTTCGGGTGAACCAGTTTTTGTCTGAGCGTGTTGCTGGGTCTGAAATGCACCGGGATGTCGTGCTTGGAGAAAACTCTCCTGAGTTTTTCTGATACACCGGCTACATAGGGGATGACAATGTTGTTGCGTCTGTCCTTCTTATCCTCCCTCGCTGGTGTCTGATCTTCTTTTCTGTGCCTCTTTGCTGACTTTAAGAACGCCCATTTAGGATAGCCGCACGTTTTGAGTGCTTTCTTAACATGTGTGTGTTCCTTCTTTTTTCCTTCAGGCTTAGAGGGAACATGTTCTGCCCGGTGGTGTAGGGTCCTAATTACTCCAAGTTTGTGTTCCAGAGGGTGATGGGAGTCGAACAGGAGGTACTGGTCCGTGTGTGTGGGCTTCCGGTAAACTTCGATGTTGAGGTTGCCATTCTCTTCAATGTGCACGGCGCAGTCCAGGAAAGGCAAACAGTTGTCCTTTGTGTCTTCCCTGGTGAACTTGATGTTCTTATCCACAGCGTTAATGTGCGCAGTGAAGGATTCCACTTCTTGTGTCTTGATTTTGACCCAGGTGTCGTCCACATATCTGTACCAGTGGCTGGGTACTCTTCCTTTGAAAGAGCCAAGAGCCTTCCTTTCCACTTCCTCCATGTAAAGGTTGGCTACAATAGGTGACACGGGGGAGCCCATGGCACAGCCATGTTTTTGTCTGTAAAAGCCTTCGTTGTACTTGAAATATGTAGTGGTGAGGCAGAGGTCTAACAGTGTGCAAATCTGATCGGGTGTGAAGTTGGTCCTGTCCTCCAAGGAGCTGTCTTCTTGTAGTCGTTTTCTGACAGTCTCCACGGCCTCCGTGGTGGGTATGCAAGTGAAGAGAGAGACTACATCAAAGGACACCATGGTTTCATCTGGATCCAGGGTAAGGAAGGCTCTTGGCTCTCTGCAAGCATACAGAGCTCTGAGAGGGTCCAAGATGACAACTTTGGAATTCTACTAGAAACAGTCGATCATATTTGTTTGTCAAAGCTGAATTCAGGGCAAACTACGCTAAATTAGCGTTTTTAGCTAGCAGCTACAATAAGCATAAAAGTTACCTTACGGCTATCATTTGTTAACATGACACTTGTTCTTATACATGTAATACATTTATTACCAACCTGAGAGTTCATCCGCTGGTCATTCGACATGACGAATGACTTCAGAAGTCTTAATTTAGCTCAAGACGCTGTAGATTTCTGTCAGTAACACTTTCGGTCCGCTAGTAAAACGTAGTTCTATTAATCTGCGCTTGAACCGGAACCGGATGTAAGTTCCAAAAAACTGAATTTTGGAACTGAAATTGAATTGTAGAACTGAAACTGAATGGTGAGAAGTGAAACTGAAATTATTCGAGAGCTGAATTTTTAAAGGATAAAATGCAGTTTCAAAGCAAATCAATTCATTTTCAAAATATAAAATTTAATTTCAATTTAGTGATGATCATTTTCAAACCATAAATTCAATTTCAAATTAGACTAATTCAAATTCAGTTTTCAAAAGCATTTATTCAAGTTACAATTCAGATTCAATCTGAGCAATTCAAATTCAAATTTAACTTATTCAAATTCAGTTTCTGATGGCACAGATTTCTGCCCATAGATGTTTGTGTTTCAAACAGGAAAGCCAGCAGGAATAAATCATGACCTGCCAGAAATTTGGGAATTTCCAAGGTTTATTTGAACGCAGCACAGTGTTTCGATGCTCCCGAGTGTCCTCAAACGCCGCATTAGGCTCAAAGTTTACTTTCACTTCCTGAACTTCGTGGAGTGGAGCTTGTTGTTGGTGTGTGAAGAAACTGTAAGTTTGCTTCGTTTCCTCCTTTAACAGTTTGTCTTTAGGAACTTTACTGTTTGTTCAGCTCGTGTTTGATTTCTTCACACAACAAACTGTGTGTGTTTGTATTTCCGGTCTCTCCATTAATGTTTGATTGATTGATTGATTGATTGAATCTTTATTTTGAACATGTTGAAAAAGTACAACAAAATGGAATTAAAAGAGACAAATGAACAAAGCAAAACAAAAGGAAAACGAGCAACCACAACTCCAAATAAAGTTCATGTTCAAAAAGGAGCAGGAAGAAGCATAAGCTTACTTAATCCCACCCCTTTTCCACTATATAGTATCAATAGACTACAAAAATACCTCCTTGCAATTACATTATATGTCATGTGTAATTTTTTTTTTTTTATATATATACATATATGTTTCTGTCTATCCATACATACGTATATACACATACGCACATATACACATTTTCACCTCAAGGATACACAACCTACAAATATATATATATACCCATACCAACATACCCGTGCACCCACACACACATGAAAATATTAGACAAGAACACCCTATCAAATCTCTACCTTTTCCCTGTACCCTGTAAAAACCATATCCTTAAACCGCTTTTTAAACTGCGCCATGCTCGGACTTTGCTTCATATCTTTACTTAGTCTGTTCCACAGCTTCACTCCACACACAGAGATGCAAAAACTTTTTAATGTTGTACGGATACGAGGATGTTTTAAATTTAATTCCCCCCTCAAATTGTGTCCCCGTTCCCTTTTAGAAAACATTTTTAGAATATTGTCAGGAAGCAGGTTATTTATTGCTTTATATATAATTTGTGCTGTGAGAAAATGAACCAGATCTGTGAATTTTAGAATTTTTGATTTTAAGAATAGTGGATTTGTATGATCTCTGTAACCAGTTTTATGGATTATCCTTATGGCCCTTTTTTGCAATATAAAGATTGATGATAGCGAACATTTGTAAGTATTGCCCCACACCTCTGCACAGTAATTCAAATACGGTGCAATCAGGGAACAATAGAGAATGTGGAGTGATTTGTGGTCCAGAATGTGTTTTACTTTACTCAAGATTGAGACACTTCTTGAAATTTTGTTATGTATATGATTTATATGAGACTTCCAGTTTAATTTATCATCTATAATCACACCAAGAAACTTATGTTCAAGTACTCTTTCAATTTCCACACCATCTAAATGAATCTGCACTTGTGCATTTCTAAGGGAATTCCCAAATAAGATAATTTTAGTTTTACTTAGATTTAGCGATAGTTTGTTCCTGTTAAACCATTTTTTAATTTTGCACATTTCTGAAGTAATTGTATCCAGCAGCTCCTTTAGATTCCCCCCAGAACAAAAAATATTTGTGTCATCTGCAAATAATACTAATTTAATATATCAGATGCCTTACAAATATTATTTATATAAATAATAAATGATTTTGGACCCAGTACAGAGCCCTGTGGAACACCACAAGCAATGTCCAAGCATGATGAGGAATGGACACCCAGCTTCACAAATTGTTTCCTGTCACTGAAATAATTTTTCACCCATTGCAGTACAACCCCCCTGATCCCGTACCGTTCCAGTTTATTAATTATTATGTCATGATTGATTGTGTCGAATGCTTTCTTGAGATCCAGAAATACTCCAGCTGCATACTGTTTCTGATCTATAGCATTCGTAATCTCCTCAATTGATTCGATTAATGCCAGAGATGTTGATCTTTTTGATCTGAATCCATATTGACTGTCAGAGAGTAATTTATATTTATCTAAGAATTTGTCTAATCGTTTATTAAACAGGTTTTCTAGGATTTTGGAGAATTGTGGTAGTAAAGAAACAGGCCTGTAATTTGTGAAGTGGCGTCCATCCCCGGTTTTATACAGCGGCACAACTTTAGCTATTTTCATTTTGTTTGGCACTTTTCCGTCTGAAATGATAAGTTGCAAATATATGTTAGAGGTTCTACAATTCCTTCTATGACCTTCTTGACGATTTTCATGTCAATATCGTTACAATCAGTAGATGTTTTATATTTACACATGTGTACAATGTCAATTATTTCTTTTTCCTCCACTGATGTGAGGAACATTGAGTTAGGGTTCCTATCAATCAGGTTTTCACTACAGTCTACTGATGGCAGTGACTCAGGAATTTGTTCTGCCAGTTTTGGTCCAATATTTACAAAATAATGATTAAAGCTGTTGACCTTATCAGCAGTGTTTTCCATAATATTGCCATTGTCGATAAAGTATTCAGGATAACTTTGTTGTCCAGAATTATTTTTAATGATACCGTTTAAAACATCCCATATTCCCTTCATATTATGTTTATCGTTGTTCAATATTTTACTATAATACTCCTTTCTACATACACGTATAATATTGGTCAACTTATTTTTGTATTTTTTATATTTATTTTCAGCATCTTTTGTTCTTTGTTTTAGGAATTCCCTATAGAGTGTATTTTTCTTTTTACATGCATTTTGTAAACCCTTAGTGATCCATGGTCTATCTGAATATTTGTGCTTTCTGTTGTATTTTATTGTTGGACAGTTTTTATCGTATAACTCCATGAATATTCTTAAAAATATGCCATATGCAATATCAATATCAGTTTCTTTGTACACATTGTCCCAGTCCTGATTTAATAGATCGTTCTTAAATGCATTCATAGTTTCTTCTGTCCTTACACGTCTGTATCTCAGTTGTTCTTCATGCTGATTTTTCTTATAATTAGTGTCATAAACTGCAAAAACTGGTAGGTGATCACTGATGTCATTAATTAATATTCCGCTCACAATGTTGTTTTCCATATTGTTAGTGAAAATATTGTCAAGTAAGGTGGCACAATGTGGTGTAATTCTGCTAGGCCTGGTTATTTTAGGATGTAAACTCAAACTGTACATAGTGTTTAGGAATTCGTCGGTCATTTTATGCTTTTTCGGATTCAACAGGTCAATATTAAAATCACCACAGATAAACATAACTTTTTGATTTGTTTTAGAGAATATTTTTGATATTTTTGATTATTGATAATTTATTTTCCGTGCTGATGGTGTGCTTAAACTGTTCATCAGTGAAGTAGCAGCAGTTACAGCTGATGTTGTAGAAGAAATTATTTTCCGGGTCTATATCCTTTTCTAAGTCTAGAACATTATGGTCTGTGTATCGAAATGTTCTCAGTTCCAGATTATCATAAAGAGAATTCCAATGAGTTATATTGATATTGTTGCTGGATGCAGATGAAGTTCTTTTGGACTGTGCCATGTGTCGTGTTGTGTGTCACGTCACATGTGTATTCATACCTCCAGAGTAAGTTGACCTCAGTATTTGTCCAGCTCCTCCATATTTCTGATGACCAACACTTTGGCTTGTTCCGGTGTTCCATTGAGTTTAATGAATACTTTGCAGTTGGTGGTCCATGTATTTTGAATTTTTCCCTGTTTCTTCAAGTAACGTGCTTTCCTGGCAATGTCCGCATTTCTTGTTATCAGATGTTCGTTCATGAAGACATCGGATCCTTTCAGTTTCTTTCCTTGTTTTAACAGTGCTGTTTTGTGTTTTCTGTTTGCAAATCTCACAATGATGGCTGGTTTGTCACTGTCATTTTTTCGGGGTAGAGGGTGGCAAGCCTCAATGTTGTTATAATCCACTTCCACACCTTTGGACCGTAGAAAGGTAACCACTTGATGCTCCGTGGAGTTGACATCTTCCTTTCCTGGCCCTCCTACATTGTCAGCGGTGACCGCTCGGGCGTATGACCGGGGTTTGATGCGAAGCCCCGTGATGATAACATCGTTCATCCGGGTGTACTGCTCCAAATCCGCCATTCTGTTCTCCAGGTACGCCAGCCGCCGATCCTTCTCGGCGTTCTGGATGCGGAGAGCCTTAACTTCCTCGACCAGGTCCAGGATGGCTTTCTGCTGCAGTTTGACAGTAGAAATCTCCTCTGTCATAAACTCCAGCGACTTCTTAATATCGTCACCTTCCTCGGCTGACAGAACTTTTTTCGGGCCCATGCTGAGAGACGCTCTTGTAGCGTTGCCGTGACGACCGGCTAGCTAGTTGATGCTAGTGTCCTTCCTCTCTCTCACCGCTACGGTTCAAAAACATCAACTTCTGAGTTTTCGAGAGGTCGCAAATGACGAGCCACCACTTCTGGACGGTTTCCCACACGCGCTCTCAGAGTTTAGTATCCACGGAGAGCTGCCGTTTTCAGGAGATATGTTAATTTCGCCAACGTTTCTGCTCAGAGAACCTGTTGCTCACTGCAGTCATTTCTGCAGGATAACATCCAACCTGCTGAGGTGTAGGCGAGCCAACGGAATGAGAGCAGCAGCAGAGTTAGGTTGTCAGCAGCTGAGTCGTTGTTACTTCCTGATGACTGAAGGCAGCTTTCCTGCCTCCATCAGTCTGCGAAGGAGACTGACACACTGAATGCGGCCTTGGTCAGCCAGAGAGCTACTGCAGAGACTCAGAGATCTGAATCTTTATATTCACAGACTCACAGAGAGGTCCCAGGTGGTTTAATAGCTTATTATTTATCAGTTTAGATGCAGATTAAACACATAAAAGTCTAATTTAAAAAAAACAAACGAAAAAAAAAGTCACAAGAAGTCATAGCTCCAATAGGAGGTGATGTTTCCATCCACAGAGAGTCATGTGACTCAGACCGTTTCCTCCAGCATACGGTTGGATGCTAACAGCAGTAGCTGCTAAACAGTGTGGAAACTCAGACCTGTAACGTCGTAGTGAGAGGACCGTTTGGTTTATGAGGACAGCTTCTGCTCCCACACAGAGGAGGCTCATTACTATCCAAAAAGAGACACTTGGTCCAGTCATGAAGAACTTCAATAATACTGTTTGCTTAAATAAAACTTGACATATTCAAACAATGCCTTCTCTGTGCAGTTAATGAATGGTGAAATACAAAATGTTAACTAGGCTTGGTCACTGTTATTGGATTATTGGTCATAATCCAATAACAGTAGTGTGTAGTTTGAGCCAGGATTAAGTGACCATCACACTTCACTGTGCAGAGTAACTCACTGTTCGGCTTGTGAACTTTTATTTTCTTTGATTTAAAACAGTAGTGAGGAGTAGACATTTAGACTTCTAAGTCTCCTGTTGTTTTGTTTCATTTTATTTTTTTGACTTTTGACATGTTTTTTGTGTTTGTATTGCAGTGACTGAGGGTAAACCAGTGCACTGTAAAAAAAAAAACTGTAGATTTTACGGTAAAACGCTGGCAGCTGTGGTTGCCAGAAATCTACCGTAAAATTACGGGTGGAACATTTTCTTCTTTAACGGTAAGAAGGTATTGTTATTGTTTATTTTACGGTTAAAAATAGTGCTAGGGTCAATATTTTACCGTAGAAGAAAATGTTTTAACTTGAAGAAAAAATAATGTTTTTCCCTAGAATTAACATGAAAATAACATATAAAATAAAGTTTGTGCCAGAAAACACAACATTCTTTCCCTGTAAAATTAAATATCTAAATATAGAAAAAATACAATTTTATTCTGTAACCGTGTTTAGACTAGAGTGCTTTTAAGTGTTCTACTCTTTAAGTTTAATACACAAACCATGATTTTATTCAAATTACTAAATGTAACACAAAAATATCCACCTTAAATTTCCAAAAAAGTATTTTATTTAACATCTTTGATGCTTTGAACATCAAACATTTACATTTTTACTCAACAAATCACAAATAGTTACTAGTTATCTCCATGACAGTAACAGTGAGGAATCACAGAATTCTTACAAGTGTGCAAAACCAGTGCTGTAAGTTGAGCACACATTATACTTCACATTACCTTTAGCAGACAATTCAGACACCTTTAAGTGTTTTGGTGCTGTTCTCACTACATAAATGTCAGTACACATAGAATCTTGACTTTTCAAATTATCCAAATACAAATATAGAGAATTAAACATTTTTTCTATAATTGAAAGAAAGTCTGAATTGAAGAAATTACAGGAACAAGTTTACACCCACATATTTTGCACACAGAACTGAGCAGTAAAGCTGAAAATGTACATCTTAAAACTGCATCAGGTAACAAACAAAAACTTTAAACTTGTTTTGAGAACTTCAACTGCAAATTTTTGGATAACTACAAAATGCCAGCAATGTACTGTACATGCAGCATACTTTTACACTATTGTAATCCAAGAAACAAAATCACCACATTTTTACCAGATACATTTTTCAGATATAAAACAGTGAATCAAAAGTAGAACATGTACTTTTACAAATTGTGTCTAGTAAAACTTCACATTGTTAAAAACTTCCCACTCACAATCAGAAATGTAACAATTGTTTCAAAAACATAACATCTGTAGAGTATGTAACATGGTATACCTTTATCACTTCGTCTCAAACAAGAGGGGTAGGACTAGATCCACTCATGGTCAGCAATGTCTGAGATGAGAGTGAGGACTCTGGGATTGACTGAGAACACTTTTTTCTTCTTGGATTCAACCTTGGTGCCTCTCTCAGGATTTATGGAAAAGAAACACCTTCATGAAAAAAGGGCAAGAGAGATTGAGGAAATTAACAACCTGAGGTGGGATATCAAATGGCCAAGTTTGATAAGCACAAAAATAAATCCATAATAAAAGAAATTTTACCGTTGAAGGAACTCCAGTGTTGATCGTAGTTCCACAGGGTAGTGTATGTTAAAGCAGTAGTAACTGCCAAACATTAGGCAGATAGCAGAGGTGAAGGTTGTGATGCGGTCGTTGACAATCTTCTTGTCAATGCTCAACATGAATGTCTCAGCAGCGAAGCAGGAGGAACCTGAGAATTAAAACAACAACAACAACAACAAATTAAAAACTTTAATAACAAGAGCTTTAATGTCAGTCATATATACAAATACAGAGATACTTGTTACATGGATCATAGGATGAGTTATGTTACTAGTTGAACTTATATGGTTGTGTTATCCAGTGTATTAGTGTGGAAGCAACAGAACATGAAACTAAACAAGCCAAGAATACAAGAACGTGGCAGTTACAACAGAAAAAAAAAGTTGAATTTTGCACTTTCGGCTTACCGCAAACAATGATGACGGGTGTTGGTGGCACTTTCTCCATCTGAACATCTTCTGCAAGGCTTGTCATCTCAACACAGTGGAACAGAAGCTCTCCCTTCTCGTCAAAATGAGCCAGTAAAAGAAACATCATCTCAATGACTTCTTGCAAGCAACCACTGGACTGCCCTCTTTCAGTCTGAAGTTTGAGAACAGCATTCAGGACTTGCTTGTGCTTTTGTGCATCAACATATTTGAGGAACTTTAACAGACGTGCACCCTTTTTGTCCACATTGGCAAGGAAGGTCTCCATCAGATTCACACCAGTCAGTTCTTGGAAATGTGCGGTCATACCAACTTCATTGAAGAGAAAGGGCCATTCCTGGCATAGTTTCTGGATGCTTGCCCCTTTGTTGATGTCTTTACGCTGCGTGTAATAGGTGCACTTGACTAGTTCTTTCACAACATCTGTACTGTAGTTATTCTTTTTAAACAGCTTCTTCATTTCTTCTTTTTTTTCAAGCTGACTCTCCACAGTCTCAGAGAGTGGCAAATGCTTTGGCTCCCAGCTAATACAGCCATATGTGTCTTGAACCCTTGCTTTTTGTTCAGCTGGTATTTCATCTGTGCCGTTGTCGTCATCTGATATTGCTTTGCGTTTTTTTACCTTTGGTGTGTCAGGTCGCTTGACATTTTCAACTCTTGCCTGAAGTTGCTTTACAAGAGAATGATATCCAGGTCCAATAACATCACCATCAATCACATCTTGAAGAGACTTGGGATACTTGGCCACCATCCTTTTTGCTATCTCTGTAGTATTGTGTTTGGTTGGATTCTTACAAGTCTTCATCATTTCAGAGACCACAATCCTTATCATTTCTCGTCTTTGTCTTGCGCTTGGTCTTTTCTGTCTTTCCAAGTTCTGCACCAACTCCTCAGGGAGCCTCTGCCATGGTATCTCAAATCTCTCTACCCAGTTTGGTAGTAATGGTGTACAGATTCCTGAAAGTGATGAAGTAGTGGTGGATGATGATGTTGGTGAAGAAGAAATTGAAGGTGGAGAAAGAAGGACATCCACTGGAGAGGAATGTACAGCGATTGGTGTCGAAGTGCCAGAGACTTTAAAAGTACATAAAAAAAAGAGATATGAAAGCATTAGATCATGTTTTCTGTTATGTTAAATTCTGCACTGCATAGATACATTTTGAGATATTAAGGTTACACAGCGTGGTCAAAACTTAATAATGCAATTTGTCTGATAGATTGCATTTCGAAACTCAAAGTGTATTAAATTTCCCCACAAAGCATCCAAGTTTTATTTACACAGAAAGCATGGTTAAATAATGATGGCCACATCAGACTCAGGAACACTCATATTCTAAGTATTTCCAACTTCAACAGCCCTCTGTGCGTTTGGTGTGGTGACAATGTTTTACACTTACCATTTTGGGTCCAGGCAGCCACTAGTCTTCTAGCTTGTATGGGCTTGAGCACTGGCAGCAGGTCATTTTCTGTAATGTACTTTAAATCATCTGTGGTTTCTGCACCAAGTGTTGTCAAAGTATCTTCTACTGACTTGAGAAGTTGATCAGGAAGGTCCGGAAGCACTCCTGCTATTGCATCCCCTATGTTCTTTAAGATAAGCACCTGCGATTCAGCCATATCTGTTAAGACACACATACAAAGAGTTTGGCTCTGGCCCATGATGTCATATCAAGGCATTCAGTCTGACAAGACGCTGTGCTTCAGTGGAACAATCTGGTGTCCGTTTTTCACGTAAGATGATAACGGCCACAAGTCAATCAGTTCACTGATGAGTCTGCACTCTAATCTCCCAGTGTCATTTTTTACAGAGTACATGTGGTAGCAAGAAAGAAATTCTGCATCATAAACTCTCATGAGAAAATGAAGAGCAGACTCATCTTTAATAAGAATGAGGAGAAGTTCACCAAACTCCATTGACTGATCAAACTTGGTGACAATAAAGTGACCCTTTCTGTAATTAAGCCCATTATACTGAACAGCAACTGGAATCTTTGTATTGCTTTCAGTAAAGCCAAAATGTAGGACTGCGTCTTTAACTTGCTCACTGTAAAGCTCTGAGTAAAATGGTGAGCAATCTTTTATTTGCAATGCTGGAGGACTCACTGACCCAGCAGAAAGGAAGGCCTGAAACATCTGATGTCTCTCTGAAAGAGTCAAGCACAGATTTTTGAAATTTTTCAGATGCCTTGCACATCTTTTGAAGTAACTGTGTTTGCTCTCAAAGCGCATTGTCCAAAGCCTGATGAGAGGGCCAAATTTTAGGATCAGCCCTGGATAATGTCGTAAGTAATGGTGTTTAGGTCTTAAGTTGATATTAGGAAACAGCACCTTTCTGGTTTCCAAATACTCTTGGATGAGAGCATCCAGATAAGTAACCTGAGCCTTGGAAATTTGCTGAGCACAAATTAGGTCAACAATGTCCTTAAGCTGCAACGTTAACTGCCACACATCATCTTGAGAGTTCTGCACTCTGTCTCCAATTATGAGAGGTAAAAGTCTCAAGAAGTTCCAATTTTGAACAGCTTGTCCACCAAGTTTCAATGTTTTTGGACTGACCTCACAAGGTTTGGATGAAGCATCTGTTTCTTTGTATTTAAATTGCTTGATGCGCCTGTTCAGAATTGGGTAAGTGAACCATTTATTTGTGTTGATGAAGTACTTGAGGTAAAGAGCAAGATCGTATGAGAGGACACCCTCAAAGATGTCATGACCGAGACATGGGGGCATGCCAGGTGTGCAAACATCAAAGCTTTGTAAAGAATTAAATACAGACCTGAACTTTATCCCCTGAACTTCTGACACGTCTTCTCTTTCCAGTTGTTCAGTGGCAGATCTATAGGTTTCTGGGGTCCGCTGAGGTCCACACACTGCTGGATCAGCACCCTGAAATTCAGTTCGAGTTAACAGACAATATCTGCATAAGTACACTGATGAACTGAAATTTTCTGTAAAACCCCCAATACAATGAGAGCCCAGGTTGTCTCCAGCAATGCAGTAGAGCGCTCCTTTCACTACAGTTTTGTCTGCCATTGTTATCCCATTCTCCTCTAGTACCTTCAAATCAGTCAGGAGTCCTGAAAAAACATTTTCATGGCCAAATTCTTTGAAATCCTTCTCCCTACACAGTAAGACAAGCTGCATATGATCAGTATTTGACCGGGCATGGGGGGGGATGTTGAGTAGAGAGAAGTACACAGCCAAAACCTTGTGCTTCTTTTTGGCAGAACCAAGTGGGTTCACTACTTCAAATGCATCCTGGTATAGAACCAGCTTGAGGCAATGTGGATTTTCCTGAAAAAAATTGTTTGACACAAACACGTTACCATCACAACAGTCGCTGAGAACATCTGGTCTTGAAACATTATTAGGATCCACTGATATGAGACCTTGCCAAAAACTTGATTCCAGCATACCCTTCAAAGTATTTAGCAGAGGAACATAATAGGCAAATCTCTCCATCCTGTTCTCGTCCCTGCCCAAAAACACTTTTCTGGGTTCAACATACTTGAACACATCTTTAAAGCACTGAACTCTTGAATAAGCAGTTCTCATGGGCCCTGTGTGACAAGCTGAGAACAAGTCAGATTGTTTTACTGTGTCACAGATTTTTACAATGTCTTCATCTGAAACTGACATATCTTTTAGAAGTGACCTTAGTCTATTCAATGTATACATCTGTCCCAATTCATGTATATTTTGTATTTCTTCAACAATGGTTTGAATGGTAGATGCTGGCAGAAGATGCTGTCCCTGTAGTTTAATGTAAAACATACATACATTTCTGAGATACAGGTCACTGAAATTAGACCCATCCATTCCAGGGTCTTCTATATCTGATACACTGGCACCTTCCTGTATGGTGGCACTTGTAGATGGACTCTCTGACTGAGTATCTTTGTTTAAACCACAAATCACATTTTCCAAACGTTTGTGTTTTCTAGACATATGGGAGGTAAATGTAGATTTTACAGAGAACTCACTTTGGCATCCTCTCACTGGACAAGTTACATGCCGTCCCTCTTCTATGTGTTCCTTTAAGTGAGCAATCAAAGCTTTAGTTCCCTCACATTGGCGTTCACAAAGTGAGACAGTGCAATTCAAACCCATTAAGGTAGCATTCTGAGAAACAGTTGCGGTACCAGTGTGGTGGCGGTAGAAGTGAGACTTTAAAGCAGCATATCCAGAAAACACCTGCTTACAACTTACTTCAACACATTTAAAAATACACCGGGGTTCATTACGATGCAGTCTGCAATGCAAAACATAAGCTTTCACGGACTGAACCGATTCTCCACATATGCTGCAAAAATACATAGTCAATATGACACAGCTGCGAGGCTAGCTAACTTAAAGCTTCAGCCGGATGTCAAACAAGGCGGGAAAATCCAGGCCGCATTTAGACAAAGCATTCAAATATAGCTATACTAATTAGACTGTTTCCATTAATACACCCGTCTCCAAAACACGTCTCAACGAGCACTGCTGGTTTTGCAAGGCTCTTTTCAGCCTAATGTAGCTAACGCTAATGCTAGAAACGAGCTAAAGCTAACGTAAATTTATCATTTGCGCCTTCACTGCCTGCAACACAATGCTGTCGATGAATAAACCAAGTTGGATTATTTTCTTACCGTAGTAACTGAAGACGAGCTGTGGCAGACGTTAAATTAAAAAAATGAGAAACAAGTCGACGAAAATGAAAATAGCGTGATGCCGTAGTAGTCCAAAGCAAAACTTGTGTGGAGTTGTACAGACGTTATCTGCGGTGGAGCCTGATGCAGTGCGCTGATTGGTCCATTTGAAATCAGGCGCCTTGATGTGAAACGGTGCTCTAAACTTCAGGGGAAAATGCCTAGTTTTGGGAGGAGGTGCTTTTAAAATCTTTTTTTCTTCATATGATAATTAACTATGAATAAATAGAACAGAAAACAGATTATTATTTTAATACTTATGGGATTATATGAATTTACTCAATAATATAGTATGTCTATCATTAGCTGTAGGTCTCTCCAGTTGTTGTTAGCTTTTACATTTTAAACTCATGGTTTATTGAGTTCAACAGAATGTAGATTTAACAGCTACATCCCATATTCTTTACAAAAACTACATCCAAAAATTGCCCTAATACATTTCTAGTATAAAGATCTTGGGACATATGTACCTGTTATATTACAATTTGGGAAAGAATATGCTGTATTAAATGTGCTATGAATCAAGAATGGATTTAATGTAAAGTGCTTTGGGCTTCTTGAAAACCGCTATCTAATCCATTATTATTATTATGTGAAATTAATGCAAAAATCACAAAGTCATATTACAGCATGTATCCATTACCAGCACAACCATGCTTACATTCAGCAATTAAAACCTGTATTTTTTTCAATAAATAAATGTAAAAAAAATTGTGTTTGCCTGTTCTAAACTTTATTGGAATCTTCCGTTAAAAACACTATGCAAGAGTGATTTACAGTAGGTTTATGTATTTTTTTCAGAGAAAAAATGTACATATTACAGTTTTTCCACATTTCTTTATTTACGGCAATTTCACATCGAATCAACAGTTTTAAACTGTTTTATAGTTAACAGGTTTTTCCTGTCGTATTTTTACTGTCTTTCACTGTTAAATATACAGATCTTTTTTACAGTGTGGCTGTGGGACCTCTCTGGTTGTTTCTCACAGTACAGCACTTTGGGTGTAAAGTTCTTTCTGTTTTCGCTTTTCAGTAAGTCCAGCTCAGTATTATTTGATTATTTATTAAATGTAGGATATTATTACAGCTGATGGGCAGAGCCACAGTCAGCTTTATCGTGACTCAGGCTGCAGTTTGCTTATAATTCAGTTTTTAACTATATTTAATGAAGTTATTTTAATATTTAATTTGCCTCTGTAGTGCATTTTTTGAACCTGTGCAGCCTTCAGGTTAGTTTGTTAAATCACTATCTTTACATTTCTTGGAGTGTTGTCCCACGTTAACCACACACATACATGCCTACCACCCCGATTTTTCCAGGATTATCCCAAATTTCAGTGCCCCTCCTGAAAATCTCTTGGAGCCAACATTCTCCCAAATTTCTCCCGATTTCCACCCGCACAACAAAATTGCTAAACCATATCCCAGAATTCATAGCATGGCCCAGCCAATTCCAGTTTCCAGCAATGGCAGCAGCAACTTAGTTTTAATATTACTCTTATTCTTTCTGGGTCGCAAAATAAACTTTTAACATATTTTCAGGTGAGAATGTAGCTGTGTAAACTTCAAATACCTCCCAGTACATCGTTTTCAATCCCCTGCGATCTTTGGCTACTCAGGTTAAATGTGATATATAAGTCATTTAGATAACTTAAAAATGTTATTGTTTTTTTTTTTCAGTGTTTTATTTGTTCGTGAGTAAATCGGCTTAGCTGAGATTAAAGTCATTAGATTAGATAAAATAAAACTTTATTAATCCCTCGGGGTGTTCCTCCGGGGTTTTCACACAGCTGAATAAACATCAAAAAGAAAACTGATTAAACAGAAGTGTGAGACGGTCGAGAGTTTATGCCAGCGTCCAGTTATATTTAGATAGCAAGGAGCAGACGGCAGAGTTTCACTCCACTGAGAGAGCTCGTGACTTAATTCTGAAGGCTAGACCATCACAGTCGCTCACTTCCTGCCTACCTGGCTTTTGAAGGACCTGGCCCACTTAGACTGCGAAGGCCGCGTCCTCAGGAGGATGCAGACTATGAATTTCAACACCCCTGCTGTTTCTGGCCGGACAATAATAACGTTGACATTTAACTTATTTTGTCCGATAAATAAACATTGTGAAATTCAAGTATTTTGTGTATATATATGTCACCTCCCCCCTCAACAGCCCTTTTGAATGTCTCACTAATTCTGAGGTCTCAAGGTTGGCAAGTATGAGCACACCCCTGTGACCACCACGTTCTCAGTGTTTGAGGATTCAGACTTCAGATCACTTCCTGCTAGAAATGTGTGATTCTAAAACTCTGTGTAAAATGATGCTGCTGCCTTAAGAGAGGGTTCAGCCTTCACAGGGAAATAAAAGAGGAAAGATGTAAACGTTCCTGTGCAGTGAGCTCCCTCAGACATTTGATTACACTCAAACAGCAGCTTCACTGCATTTAGTTCATGTTTGTCTGTTTAGACACAATCACTGCTGTATTTTAGTGTCTCTGCTGGAACTGCACAAAATTCATTCATTCACCATCCCAACACTGAGAAGATGTTAGAGACATAGAGGCACCTTCACCTCTCCCCCTAGGAGAGCCCCTGGAGCTGAGAAGGAGCTGTTCATAATTTTGACAAAGTTAATAAACTGCTGGCTAAATGTTCTTGTTGTCAGAGGTAAACAGACGTGAGAGCAGATTAAATATATGCTGAATAACTAAATGCTGCTAGTCTGTGACGTCACTCCCAGCAGCATCACGTCATTTCTTTACTTTGACCTTTAACATGAGTTAGCTTAGCTAGCAGTTAGAGTATGAACCCTGTAAGCAGTCAGCTTGGTCCTGGACACTGTTACTGACATCAAGCTGCTCTCTGCAGCCATGCTTGACCTTTGTAGGACTACAATAATGGAGGATTTGGAGGCTGAACTCGGCTCCGTGACACTTTTTGTAGTGAACTGATTAAAGCTGCGTCTCAGATGGATGTTAGTCCAACACATCAGACACGACCTCTGCAGCTCTCAGTTGATGTGCACATGAATGATTTGTGTTTCCTCTGCAGGTAGAAAGTGTGTGTGAGCTGATGTGAATTGAGCAGCATGGATCAGTGTGAGGACAGAGAGGAGGGAGTCCCTCCCTCTAAAAGCACTCTGTGTGGGGAACATGAGAGCCAGACCAAAGCTCAGAGGTGAGATGACCATCTCTAACTGTCCATGACTCTTCTCCATGTCACAGCTCAGCACTCACATCACTGCTCCATCATTATTCACAGGAACCAGCCTGGACCTCCACCCAGCTCTGTGTCCTTACAGAGTGACCGGTCTAACGATCGTCTCATTCATTTTAAATCCCAGCCTGTGTCTGCTGCAGAGAGGTGAGCTGTTAGCAACATGAACTGATGCCAGTTTGATTTAAATGATTTTGATGTCTCCTGCTTTCTAAAATGCATCTCTGTAGCAGAGCAGTGTCTCAAAGGACACACAGGCTCAGCTGTAACTGTCATTTTATCTGGTTTTAAGACACATTTGGACACAATTGGCTGTTTTTAACTATTTATTTTAATCACAGGTGTAAATTTCGACCTCACACATCTCGATCCTAAACTATGATAGAAACAGCTGCAAGCAGTGGGTAGTTTGACTTTAGCCTGGTGGCTAAGCTAACAGAAACCAGCGTGCCAGCTGTGCTCTGTGAGGATGAGACGCTGCTCTAGAAAGCAAACAAAGGTTTGTGCAGCTCCTCTTCAGAAAAGTGTTCAGAGAGCAGCTGCTGTATTAGACATACCTCGTCGTGTGAGCCCAGATGTGTGTAACAGCTGCATGAAGGAGAACCATCACAGTCACATCTCCATCCTTTATTAATGAACTTTCTGCTGCTTGCAGATGACAGGAACACAACGTGTTTGTGCCACGTGATGCTGTAGGATTTGTTAACGTGTCCATGATGGTAACATCTCCTCGTCTAACTGCAAACACATGAGCGCTCCTAACGGCAGCTATCACAGCCACACAGGCAGACTGTTTCTCACTGTTGCATTCAGGGACATTTGTTTTCCTGTAAAAAGCTGAACTCTAATCTAAGAGGACTGTTACTGACAGGAAACAGCTGCATGATCTGCAGTCTGTGTGATCACAGCTGCTTCAATGACTTTATCAGAGAATTTATCATTGAATAAAACATGTTTGTGTCTGCAGAGGTCAGAGGTCACAGTTTGCAGGGTCCAGCTGTCTGTCTCTGAGGAGTGACTGGTCCATACATCACCCTCCATACTTCAGTGGTGAACCTGGACCAACAAGGTCAAAGACCTGTGATGATCTCATTTACATGTTTGTGTTTTCCTGGATAAATATGACCAAAGATTCATTAAAAAGATCAAAATCTTAGACTTTGTCCTGTAGCGCTGTGTGGAAGGCAGGATTGGACCCAAACACAACAGGATGAAGTCAAAGAGGCAGCTTTATTTCAGCTGTAAACATGCAACACTAGAAATAAGAAAACATAACTGTAGGTTTGCAGTGAATGAAGCCTCTGCTCGACGCTCTACTTTGTTCCTCTTTTCCTTCTCCAAACAGCCACATTAGGAGTCTCTGATGGAGTTTTAAAATATTTAATTACAAATGTCCAAAGATGGGTTCAGGATACCTGAATCCACAATTATTAAAGCTAAAATAGTTCACAGGGTTTGGACTTTGTTAGGTGACAAGAGAACATCAAAGTGTTTTTTTTTTTGTTTTTTTATCTTTAAACAGTATTTTTATCACTTTAGTTGCTCTCACAGCCCTGTTTGGTATTTTACCAGAGCTCTTATGTTTCACTTAGTGCTCCCACCAAACACCTTGGAGGACATGTTAGTGTAATTTAGATTTCATTGGTGTAAACTCCAGTCACACAAGCTAACTCATGGAGGCAGCAGCTGGCTTTGTGTTTGGTAAAGTCTGTTGGCTTAAACTAAGAGAGTTTAGTTTGTTAGCACAAAGAGCTGTCAGCTAAAGACCTGAATAAAGATGAACTGAGAAAACACTTTAAATACAGCAAACAGTCAAACTGATAACATGTTTTTCTGCTGATCATCCACAGCAGTACATTTAGCATTCATGCTAGCAGCAGGCTATGACTGTCCACTCAGCACCAGGAGTGAGCAGTGATGAAGTTGGACTGTGGGCAGGTTTGAGCTACAATCCTATTGGCTTCTTAGTTTCTCCAAAGAAGAGAAAAATTCTTGGTGTTGTGAAGATGTGAATTGGTCTTGTCGTGGGGTTGGAAGGATGCTGGCACTGAGAGGCTTCAGATTTTCATACATGAAACAATGTGCTCGTAGTGTTTGTTTACTGTATTTGTGTCACAATGTCAGATCAATTGTAGATTCACATGCAGACTTGTCCAGCGAAACCAATGCAAGTACTGCAGTACAGAGCAAAGACTAAGCAAACCAGGAGAGCTCTCCAACTTTCTGAAAGTATCAGGATATTTGAGTGATAAGAAAAAGTGGATCATGCAACAATGACCCTCAGCACACAAAACAATCAAAGCAGAAGAAATATAATGTTTTAGAAGGGCCGATCAAACACTTACAGGGACCTGAAGAGAGAGAACCAAGAGAGACTCAAGCACACACTGAGTTCTGACAAACAAAAAGGTGACAGTTTATTTTCCAAAGGGGTGACCCGAACCACAGTGATTTGGGGAGGGAGTCCACACACTCACTCCTCGTCAGCCACTCCCGTCCTGCTTTCCACTCACACAGCCACACACAGAAATCACAGGCAAGGCTCCGTAACCAGGTCCGGGGAAATATATACACAAAGTTAACCCAACTGGTGAGTTTAGAGAGAGATTTCTTAGCAAGGAGCTGAGATGATGAACAGGGGAGGTTCAATGTCCCAGTGACGAACTGCTCCATGCCGCAGCTTTAAATGGTTACCAGTAAGCCCAGGTGGATCAAGTGCGAGAGCCCATTACAAGCTCCACCCAGGCAGGCAAAACGCTAGCAGGAGGAGAGAGCAAAACATAAAAAAACCTGAAAAGCCATCATGAGCCAGCCAGAGAGACACAGTTTTATACTAGAAGAGAAACCTGCTCATCTTCATCATGTTTGATTAAGTATAGAAAATCAGAAGTCTCTGTGTGTGAAAGCGCATCTCAACACAGAGACTTCTAAGCTGCTTCAGAGTGAACTGACCCAGATAATCTGCACATAGTGGCTGTAAAACAGTGAAGGACATAACTATCTCTCTCTGATGAAAAGCTTTTATTGTGAAGTCTCTGCAGGAAGTGTTAAGTTTGTATTCATCACTCAGTGTTTAGTAAGACAGGCAGACAGGAAGAGCAGCTCATTAGTAGGGCTGGGTATCATCACTGATTTCTAGAATCGATTTGATTCCAATTCACAAGGGCCCGAATCGTTTCGATCAACGATTCGATTCGATTTGATTTGAATCGGGGAAATTTTGCCTCAGACAGTCAGAAATATTATAATTCAGATCATGCATCAGTACATTTCTATATTTTTATATCTATAAAAAGAAAGCTGACACTTGCGAGACTTTATCAAAGGTGTGAGCATCACAGCAGATGCCTTTGTGTCAAAGTAACTGAAGATAAAACACAGAAAAACATAAAGGTGATTTTTCTGGGATTTTACAAAAATATTCTGCAGACGAAAGAAGACCATGAATCAACACATGAACATTACCTGATGCTGCTAAAGTGAAGCAGAGCAAAGTTACAGAGGATTGATTACAGACACAGCAAAAGTTTTGCAATAATTTTTAAAAGTTAATATTTCTTCATTATTGAACAGCAGAAATGAGGTTTTCTTGTCGGAAGTAAGTAAAAGGAAAAAACAGTGGCCCACAGGCTGTAAACAACGGTAGACTTGTGCGTAATAAGCTAGCGAATAATGAAGAAAACAGATTTTTAGACGGGAAACTGTTCTTGAAGTACAGAGAGAGAGAGAGCTGTGCATGAAGTGTGGTGGAAGCAAAACAGCAAAAGTCAGAGTGAAATCATGACGATGTTTATGTGAAGCGTAGTTTGGATCTTCTTTTGCTGCTGGTTCAGTCAATATTGGTTGGAGAGAGATCAAACCTGCAGTTTCAGAATCAGCGCAAAAAGGGCGTCAACACAAAGCGTGGACCCGCCGAAACATCAGAATCAGCGAGCTGTCGGCTTTCAGCTCGTGTCCGTGGCGTCGGATGAGAAAGGCGACATCTCACTGATTCTGATGCGTTGGCGGGTCCGCGCTTTGTGTTTATGTCTTTATGCAGAATCCGTGTTTCTGCTCTCATTTACTGTTTTAGCTGTTTGGTGGTTGTTGAAATTTTGTGAGGTTTAGCCTGAGATTCTGGCGTTTCAGGCAAAATAAATTTATATTAAAAAATCGATTCAGGATTTTAATGAATCGACATCACGTTATCCAAGCGAGAATCGATTTTAATCGATAATCAAAACCCACCCATACTCATTATTGTTGATGAAATCAAAGCAACTGTGAGGAACTGCTGTTTGGTCAAATCTGGATGTTTTTCACTTACAGCAGGAGTCCCCAATCCCAGTCCAATAGGGCCAGTGTCCCTGCAGGTTTTAGATGTGTCCTTGATCCATCACAGCTGATTTAAATGGATAAATTACCTTCTCAACATGTCCTGAAGTTCTCCAGAGGCCTGGTAATGAACTAATCATGTGATTCAGGTGTGTTGACCCAGGGTGAGATCTAAAACCTGCAGGACACCGGCCATGGTGGACTGGGATTGGGGACCCCTGACTTAGAGTAAATGGTTTTAGTGATAAAGAAATGTGTCCACAGAGGGAGGAAGAGGAGTGGTGTTTGTGAGGAGGAGGAGCTGTCCTGCTGTGCTTTGTGTCAGGACGTCCTGAAGGATCCAGTCTCTACCAGCTGTGGACACTGGTTCTGCAGACAGTGCATCTCCTCATACTGGGACCAGTCTGCTTCATCAGGAGACTCCTCCTGTCCCCAGTGTGGAGAAAGATCCAGAACCAGAGCTGGACTGCAGACAGCCAGTCAGAGCAGCTGTGTACAAAGTAAGACTGAACATCTGTCTGCTGATGGACTCATTTCTGAAAACTGGACTTCTTGTGTTGTTCAGACATTGAAGACTTTTCTTTCTCTTTAGTCTCATTGTTTTTCTTTCTTTCAGCAGATGTTGGTCTGCAGGAGGTTTTAGATGAACATAAGATCAGTCTGAGGAGGAGATGTGAACGTGTGACTGAAGGAAGTGATGAAACAGGAAGTAGAACCCTCCTGAACACCATCTACACTGAGCTCTACATCACAGAGGGACAGAGTGAAGAGGTTCATACCCAACATGAGGTGAGGCAGCTGGAGACAGCTTCCAAGATGGACGCCCTCCATGACGCTCCAATCAGGTGCCAGAACATCTTTAAAGCCTTACCTGACCAACAGAGACCCATCAGAGTGGTTCTGACCAACGGCGTGGCTGGTGTTGGAAAAACCTTCTCAGTGCAGAAGTTCACTCTGGACTGGGCAGAGGGCTTGGAGAACCAACATGTCAGTGTGGTGGTTCTGCTTTCATTCAGGGAGCTGAACCTGATCAGAGATGAGCAGTACAGTCTTCTGGAGCTGCTCCATGTTTTCCATCCAACACTACAGAAGGTCACAGCAGAGAAGCTCGCTGTCTCTCAGCTTTTGTTCATCTTTGACGGCCTCGATGAAAGCAGACTTTCACTGGATTTCACCAACAGGAAGCTGCTGTCTGATGTCACACAGAAGTCATCAGTCAGCCTGCTGCTGACAAACCTCATCCAGGGGAATCTGCTTCCCTCGGCTCTCGTCTGGATAACTTCCCGACCTGCAGCAGCCAATCAGATCACTCCTACATGTGTTGACAGGCTAACAGAAGTACGAGGCTTCACTGACGCCCAGAAGGAGGAGTACTTCAGGAGGAGATTCAATGATAAAGAGCTGTCCAGCAGAATCATCTCCCACATGAAGACATCCAGGAGCCTCCACATCATGTGTAGCATCCCAGTCTTCTGCTGGATCACTGCTACAGTTCTGGAGCACATGTTGACTACAGAGCAGAGAGGAGAGCTGCCCAAGACCCTGACTGACATGTACTCACACTTCCTGCTGGTTCAGACAAAGAGGAAGAAGAACAAGTACCATGAGGGACATGAGACGAGTCCACAGGAGCTGACGGAGGCTGACAGGGAAGTTCTTCTGAAGCTGGGGAGGCTGGCGTTTGAACATCTGGAGAAAGGAAACATCATGTTCTACCAAGAAGACCTGGAGCGGTGTGGTCTGGATGTGACGGAGGCCTCGGTGTACTCAGGAGTTTGTACAGAGATCTTCAAAAGAGAGTGTGTGATCTTCCAGAAACCAGTCTACTGCTTTGTTCATCTGAGCATTCAGGAGTTTCTGGCTGCTGTCTACATGTTCCACTGTTACACCAACAGGAAGTCAGAGGGGCTGAAGAACTTCCTGAGGAAAGATTATAATGAGTCCTCTCTGGATGATTTCCTTAAGAGAATCATGGAGAAATCCCTCCAGAGTAAAAATGGCCACCTGGACCTGTTTGTTCGCTTCCTTCATGGCCTCTGTCTGGAGTCCAACCAGAGACTCTTAGGAGGTCTGCTGGGTCAGACAGAGATCAGTCCAGAAACCATCGAGAGAGTCATCAACAACCTTAAAAAGATGAACAGTTATGAAATCTCTCCTGACAGAAGCATCAACATCTTCCACTGTCTGATGGAGATGAACGACCTCTCAGTACATCAGGAGATCCAAGAGTTCCTGAAGTCAGAGAACAGATCAAAGAATGAACTCTCTGAGATCCACTGCTCAGCTCTGGCCTTCATGCTGCAGATGTCAGAGGAGGTTCTGGATGAGTTGGACCTGCAGAAGTACAACACAACAGAGCAGGGACGACAAAGACTGATTCCAGCTGTGAGGAACTGCAGAAAGGCTCGGTGAGTCCAGATGTGATCATTAACATCATTGATCAGTGTAGATTAGTAGTTTAGTTCTTCAGATATACACAGTACTAAACGACTCTCATTAATTTGAGTTTCTCAGATAAAATGATATTTTGTGTTGATCAGCAAATGTGTGTGCACTTAGCATGATCCTGCATTGGTAGTCGTACGCTGTGTGTTGTAGACTCATGTCTACATGTAGTACCTGTGTGGTGTCATTAGGGGGCAGTATTTTAAATCTGCTGCTGCTGTTGTTGGTCATTCGGATGCTGCTGTTAGAGAAAAGACAGAAATAAGAATCTATGAAGAGCTTCTTTGTAGTGAAGCGAACTCTGATGTTACAAACAGAGACAAATATCCAGAGCCGTCACCGTCTGAACTTCTCCTCTGACTACAGACACAGAGTTTAGTGCCATAAACATGGTGAGTGAGGATGAAGGTGCTGAGGAAGACTCTGGTTTAGTGTGATTAAAGTGTGATGTACAGGGTAAAAAAAACCGAGTGTCAATTTTACATTTACAGAGTTGATTTTAACTCTGTTTCAGATAACATTTGGTCCCACTCATAATTAGAGTAAAATTTACTCTTTGGCCAGTGTTAACTCTTGAGTGTTAATTCTACTCAATTTAGTGTCAAAATTAACAACAAAATGTGTAAAATATTTAACACTGAGGGTTATTCACACTGTTCAGAGTAATAATTACACTTTATAAAGCTATCTTTACTCCATATTAATGTAATAATTTTCATTTCTATTTCTCTGTAGTGTTATTTTTTTCATTTTCATCATATAATGCTATAATACTAATTAGCTGTGATCCATCCTATATTATGGAAATAACAACAAACATACAGATTAATGTTGGGTCTGTGTTTCCACAAGCCCCACTAATTTTAGAGACTTATTCATCATGAAGAAAACAAGACAGTCGATCGATCGATTATTTGCGCAAGGGAGGCCTCGTCTGTGTCCACCACGAAAATGACCCCCAGATCTGACCTCCTCCTGCTACCTTTTATTGAGAGACAGTTCACACAAAACACGTCAGAACAAAGCCACGCCCCCTTGGTTCTAAGACAAAGCATTGTATGTATATGTGTGAACTTCTGTAAGAGTGTGTGTGTGTGTGTGTGATCCTGCTGATCAAAGGGTCATATAACATAAAAGCACAGGAGGAACATCCTTGGTCATAAAGAGGGTAGTCTCCCCCACACCCTAGATGGTTCACCCTAGATAACACAGTGAAGCCATACAAAGGGGAGGAATTTTCCCCACATCAAACAGACCTTCACAAGGGTGTTCCTGTGATAAAAAACACTACCGCCCCCCTCCCAGAATCTTAAGGATCTGGGGAGGGGAGGACAGAAATAATTCCTTAAAACTATGTACAAATGGTAAACATAAAAATGACAAACATTTAACAATTCACCTTAACAGTTACAGTAACAGCATTTATTGTGTTTCAATTTAGTGTCATTTGATTAACGTAACAAACTCTTACAATTCACAGTAGCATACAGTACTATGATGCTCACCAACAATATGACGTTGTTGTAAATAGTTGTTTGCAGAAAGTTAAAAAGTTGGTCAGGGATGAACAGTATGATGTACCAAAGACATAATGGACCTTAAAGAGTTCATCAAGGGCTCCTACTGAACCTGCCACTTTACATGGAAGTGCATGCGTGTCGATTACAATGAGGAAGGCATGAATGCTGCTTCTTGTGGGTCCCTGAGCAAGAATGTAGGGCTGACTGCTTCGGGTGATGTTGTCTAGATGCTGCTGTACACTGGTTCCAGCCTACAACAACACATTAAACAGCAGTATTTAGTGACTATGCTCTAACAGTAGATTAGATCATCTCACTGTACATGAAAATGAAGGTGATGGAACCAATATTTTAAACATACTTTTAGGAATTTGATGAGGTTATCGACAGCTTGAGATGCTTTCCTGGTCTCTTTCGCCCTTGTGCTGATGGTGGTAGCAGATGTAGCAGCAGAGAGATAGCAGAAATGTCACTGTCCTAGCCAGCAGGCAAGTAAACAACGAATTATTCCAAAAATACATTCATTCAATTAACAGAATTACCTATATAACAAAAAATGGCAATTTTAAAAAGTCATACCATTCTGAGTGGTTTGGATCGACCATGGCCTGGCCCACCAACTTAAGAAATTTCTTTGAATGGTCTTTAACCACCATGTAATGGGATCCTGAACTGCCTTCTGGATCGTAGTAATGTTCCTATGTAATTAAATACATGCAGATTGATAATGTTATCAAAATTTCTGATAGCAACTATGTGTTTAATGTTGCAAAGTCCCCTTTACTTACATATCCATTTTGTGAATATGGGTCTTGTAGATGTGGAAACAGAGCAACAATCCCCCGTGCATACATCACTCTTACACTTTTAGCGGAAGATGTCCTAATGTATAAATTCAATGTTGACCATCCCTCAATTGGCATTGAACATCAAAATTAAAAATAATACAATGCTAAAAATGTTTCTTTATAGCCAACATTTATGATTCTTACTTATGTGCTTCTGTCATCTCAGCCGCAAGTATGTTTATCATATGTCTTCTGGTTGCATCTGTCAGAGATTTGGTTTTTGCATACTCTTGTATTATGTGTTCACCGCTGGGCTTTCTTGTTAAGATTTCTTCAGTCAGCTGAAATAGACATAAAATATGAAGTCAAAAATTTTTAAACCTTAAAAAAGACTAGAGAAATATCATCTCATCTAATGTAAATGGAATAGTTAGCCCACAAAAAAGATCCAAGATATTGTCTAAACTAAAGAAAGAGAAGGTTCACATAGCCCTACTACAGGAGACGCACTTGTCAGACCAAGACCAGAAAAAACTGGGACGAGGTTTTTATAAACATGTTTACTCAGCATCATATAAGTCCGGCCCTGCAGAGGAGTTGCAGTATTGGTATCACGACAGACTTGTTTTGAATTTTTATCTGACAAAAGAGATAGGGAGGGCTGATATGTACTGTTAAAAGGGAGAATTGACAGTTTTTTGGTGACAATTCTCAATATATACGCTCCCCCTGGGAGCAACTGGAGCTTCTATTGGTACATGTTTGAGCTGATGGCATCTGAAACAGAAGGAATGTTGATATGTGGAGGGGACATGAATATACGCCTATCCAGATTAGATAGCTCTAAAGAAAATATAGTACAGCAAAAATCATTAGCTAGGAAAATAAACTGTATTATGAATGAAGCAGGAATTATTGATGTCCGGAGAAATATTAATCCTTCTGGGCGGGACTTCACTCATTTCTCGGCCCCCCACTCTACATACTCAAGAATCAATTATTTTTTCACATTTAGTAGGGACCGGCATAAAATTAAAACCTCCAACATCGGCACAATAGACCTATCAGATCACACCCCCGTATACCTGTCTATATGTGTAGATGAGGTTCAAAAATCTACAACCTGGAGGCTTAATTCTCATAACCTAAATGACTTAAATATAAGGCAGAAATTCAGTAAAGAAATTGGCCTGTATTTTCAGGAAAACGACAAGGGGGATGTGACTCTGTCCGTGCTCTGGGATTCCTATAAAGCAGTTTTACGGGGCAAAATTATTGCATTAACTTCCCCGATTAAAAAACAGAAAAAAGAGAAACTTGGGAAATTACAATTGGATCTCAATGAATTACAGAGACAACACAAAAATACTTTAGATGATGACAAAACAATTGAAATAAAAAGATTACAAAATGAGATTGACGCAATATACTCTGAGGAAACACAGAAAAAGTTAATGTTTCATAAACAAAATTATTACAAAGCAGGTAACAAATCACTAAAGTGGCTAGCTTTTAAGCTAAAAAAATACCAAGCCGATAGTGCAGTTCATAGAATAAAACATCCAAAATCAATTCCACAATGGAATTACTGAAATACAACAGAGTTTCGAAGCATACTATAGAGATTTATACTCCCAGCCCATACTAGATAACGAGGACCAGATTGAAAATTTCCTAGGTTCTCTAAACCTCCCAAAGGTCTCAGAACAGGAGAACAGCATGTTAACTAAAGAAATTACGGATAAAGAAATCAGTGTTGCAATTTCAAGACTAAAGCCGCACAAGACCCCTGGCACGGATGGTTTCACTGCTGAATGGTACAAGACCTACAACGAAGAATTAACTCCTAGGTTGAAGGCAGTGTGTAACTGGGTCCTTAAAGGAGGGGAGGACCCTCACTCATGGAGAGAAGCCATCATCTCTGTCGTTCCTAAGGAAGGAAAAGATAAACTGAACTGTGGGGACTATCGACCAATATCAGTATTAAACCTGGATTATAAAGTATACACATCCATAATAGCCAAACAACTTAATAATTTTGTACCCAGACTTATTAATCTGGATCAAACTGGGTTTATCTGTCAGAGACAGACCCAAGACAGTATTAGAAGGACTCTCCACGTCATATATCACATTAAAAAGAATAATCTAGAGGCGAGGCAATGCTGATGGGTTTATATGCTGAAAAAGCATTTGACTCAGTAATATGTCATTTCTCTATAAAGTTTGGATTTAATCAGACAGTCATTGAGACAATTCAATCAATTTACAACAAACCAACAGCTAAAATTAAAATAAATGGCAGCCTATCAACACCATTTACCCTTGAAAGATCATGCCGACAGGGTTGCCCGCTAGCTCCAAACCTATTTGCTTTGTTCGTTGAAGACCTTAGTCAATATACAGTGGCTTGCAAAAGTATTTGGCCCCCTTGAACTTTCACACATTTTGTCACATTACAGCCACAAACATGAATCAATTTCAATGGAATTCCACGTGAAAGACCAACACAAAGTGGTGCACACGTGAGAAGTGAAACGAAAATCATACATGATTCCAAACATTTGTTACAAATAAATAACTGAAAAGTGGTGTGTGCGTAATTATTCAGCCCCCTGAGTCAATACTTGTCAGAACTCGTAAGACTGTGCCTGCAGACTGGCAATAATCAACACTGTGTGGAGTTCAGTCTTCACTGTGTGTCTAAAGAACTTTACACTGACTTTTAACTCTGATGTTAGAGCTGGTTTACTCCTCATAAAGTTGTAAATACTCTACCTAGGTTAAAATAGGTTTACTCTGAAATATTGACACTCCATTTTTTTTTTACTGTGTACTGATAAGTGACAGTGCTGTTGTTCAGAGTGAGGGCTCAGAGGTGAACCAGCTGTGCTCTCTTACTGCCAACAGTGGGACAAACTGAGTGAGAAGACACATCTGGACTGAACATGTGTCAAATCTGTGAGCTAACGCTGATGTCACAGCAGCACATGGATTCACTCTCATTCCTGCTGCTGCTCCTAATGACCAATGTCTGACTTCATGTCCTCATTAATCACAGAGCTGATTGTTCAGTGTGTAGTTGTTGCTGCTGAAATGTCATCCCTGTTTTTTGCTGATGGAATTCACTGCTGTGTTTTTGGCTGCTGTTTACATCCCCGAGCTAACTTCCTGGCAGCCAAACGTCATGATTTCATCAGTGCTGTATAGACGGTGGGAGGTTTAGGTTGTAACCACAAAGTGTTTGTGTCCGTACGCTGCAACCTTCCACACCATCCTTTATTGTACAGACTCAGCAGCAGCTCCATGGATCCCAAATCCAAGAGTGGAGAACAGATTTGAAGTGTGTTACATCCATGCAGTCACAGCTGTTTCCACCATGTTTCCACTGATATTAATCGTGTTCAGTGACACGTTTCATATCAGTGAATATGTTCTGTATAACCTCCACTGACGCGTTTAAGTGTCCTGCTGGAAATCACTCAAATCATCCATGAAATCCATGAAAAATCCTTTTAGTGTTTCTAACTTCACCCTCTGTCCTCTCTCTCTCTCCATCCTCCTCACTGCTGCTTTCACTGATAATCACACAAACATCGTATTCAGCTACAAAATAACACAATAATATCATCTGATCATCATCATTATTATAAGAGCAGGATCATATTTGATGTCAGAGTAACACACTGCTTGGTTATGTGCAGTCATCATCAGTGACTGTGGGTCAAACATAAGCTTTCTGATTGGTTGCTGACCTTGGTCACCTGTCCACTCTCACCTGTTTGTGTTGCTCTCTCTTTGATGTCTCCTTTCTCTCCCTCCACACCAGCAGACTAATGGCTCAGAAAGCTAAAATGAGCCAATCATTTCTTTGTTTAGTTCCCCTGAAATCAGATATGATATCAACAGCCCTGAGTTCATTCATCATTATTGTCCAGTGATGAGATTTCTGCTCCGTTTGGTAACAGTCAGCAGGTTTTTCCTGTGTGTGGACGTGAACAGTCGTACCTGACAGCAGGTAGCAAACAGAGATCATCTTTCCAGCTGGAACTCTTCACTGAGCTGAACTCATTCAAAATGTTCTGGAGTCAGATTCAAAACCGGAAACAGTCCAAAAGTGTGTCTTCACTCTGACTCTGGATCAGATCACATTGTCAGACTGGACGTTATGGAAGCCTAAATGTGACACCATCTTCCTCCTTCATCTGCAGATTAAAGCCAAACAAAGATTCTCATTAAAAGTCTGCAGGTCTGAGAGAGACTCAATCGTTGTGTCATGTCAAACACAGTAAGAGGAGCTGAAGCACAGATGTGAAGAGCAGATGTTCATCAGATTATGACCTCACTCTGTTTTGTCTTCATACATTATAATGCAGATTTTCTGCTTTTATAATAACATTTCATCTTTTCTTTAATCACAGACTGGCTGAGTGTGGACTCTCAGAGACTCACTGTGAAGTTGTGTCCTCAGCTCTGAAGTCCAACCCCTCCCATCTGACAGAGCTGAACATGAATGGAAACGAGCTGCAGGATTCAGCAGTGACGCTTCTGTGTGCTGGACTGGAGAGTCCAAACTGTCGACTGGAGACTCTGAGGTGAGTTCACTGACTGCAGCTGTTGTTGTTTTCTATATTTCAGATCTTTGATTGATGTTTGAAACTTTCTGTAGTTCCTAAATGTTCAGGATGTATCTGAGTACAAATGTGATGATGTTCATGGTATCAGAAGCTGATATGGCTGCTACAGAGACAACCCACACAGCTGCTGTGGTGGGGTGTGTGTTAAAGCAACAGAGAGCAGCCTAACACAGGCCCAAACATGAAAGAAAAGCAAGATTCAGGCTTCGTGAGAGGATTTTAAACAGAAGCTGGAGAAGAGAAAGGACTCTGTTGGAATGACTACAAAAAGAAGGCAGCTGAGTGAGAATGGGAAAATGAATCCATAGTTGAAAATGTAGAAAGTTCATCAGTTCATTTACAGCAGGGGTCTCAAACTCGCGGCCCGCGGGCCATTTGCGGCCCACGTCACGTCTACTTGCGGCCCGCATATTGATGTGAAGAAATATTTTTTAAAAATTATTATACGAAAAATGATTTAATATGACGGCAGAGTGTTACAGGCATGGCCCTTTAAGACTGTAGCCTCATGGGCGGTGTAGTCCTTGCTGCAGGGAGAAGTGTGGGACTGCCACTCCCCCTGTGTGTGTGAGCGTGAGGGAGGGAGAAAAAGGAAAGTCAGAAAGTACGAGGTGCTACTGAACAGAAACGTGAGATGGAAGCATGTAAATGTAAAAATAACCACAAAAAGAGTGCCCGATGAGCCCAGTAAGCTATTAAGACTCGACTGTACGCTGTGTTCGTGTTTTTCTCCGAAACAATAAAGTTCTGCTGGAGCAGCCTTTCAACGCCTCTCTCTGTCTGTCTCTCTGTCGGTCCCTAGACCCAGGCCCTGACACATAGATGTTTACATCAGTGCTGTAACAAATTCTACTGTTAGAACTTGGACACTTTTCTCAGTTTATACATACACTAACTTATTGGAAGTTACATGTCTACTTTTTAATGCACAGGTACAACACACAATCTACACTTTTCTAATTATTCTAAATATTCTTAACTATTTAAACTTCTTTCAGTATCCTGCTCTGTTTGCATACTGCAACCTGGGTTTGCCACTGATCTGTATTCTAATTTTAATAACTGTACAGTACTCTCTTTGGTAACTATTGTCCATGATGTAAATATGTAAAAACTGTATTTCTGTTCTTTGTCCTGTTCTGTTTGTATATGTGTGTTTTTTCTGCTGATACAACCAAACTTCCCCTTGTGGGACAATTAAAGGATTATTTTTATTCTATTCTATCACCTCATCCATGAGAGCAAACCGGGGCCAAGTAGCAGCAGTGGGCTTCCCACTGACTCCCTCTCCTGACCCTGGATACTTGCAATCCTGAAGGCAGAGGAAATCAAAAATGACATGAGACAAATAGTAACAACACAACAACTCTTAGTAGTTGTACATTTATTAACTTGTGTTCTTAATAATACATACTTTGTATTTCTCTTAAGTTATCCCATTTCTTTTTTTCCTGCAAGGGGGTGACTTTCTCCTGCAGGTCCATCTTCTCCAGAATTGTCCTGATCACACACAAAAAATAAGAGAAGACAGAAAACCATGGCACCTATGTTAATCCATAAATCCAAAAGTTTTCACAGCAGAACGGCATCTGGACGTCACAGGTTCTGTACAGCATGAGGGTTAATAAAACCGTAGTCATATGAATATGATTTGTATAACATCACCAAAAGGTTAATTTGCAAAAATGAAAATTGGCTGTACATAAGTGGCAATACATGAAAAAACCGCAGGACCCACCATACAAGCTAGTTTGAATGCTCAGCTTCTTTTCCTTCTTCAATAATTAGACATACACACAGTGTGTGTACAGAACAGCTGAAATCATTATGGAGGCCTCACTGGAATATGGAAAGGAAACATCACAGTACTGCATCACTGAAGCTTTTAAGTCTCTGATATGAAATGAGAAATAAAGCAGCCAGAGCTTTTTCATGAGTGGAAATCACTGTGACTGTGAGCTGCTGCTACAGCCTCCAGATTAGCCAGCAGCTCATCCTGCTCAACATTTTCTCACCAATTTTAATGGAAGTGTGATGTTTATAGCTGGAGTGATGGTCAGGGTGGCCTCCCTCTCCTCTTCTTCTCCTCTTCCTCTTTTATTTGTAAAGCCACTTCTGCTGCTTTCTTTCATTTGGAAGTCCTGGAGCTGAGTTTGGGAGAGACTAACAGCCTCGGCAGCAGAGGGGAGAAAGGCTGTAACACCACCACTTTACTCTGTTCTACCTGTCACATCATTTTATCAGAAAACATAGATATGCTCATGTTTTTACTATGTTTGTCTTGAAGATGTAAGAAGATCAAATGGTGCTCTTTATTATTGTGTTGGTTTAGTTTCCTGTCTCTTGGATGGAGCCCAGCTGTGCATGGACCCTGGGCTTGTGGTCAGAGTGTGTGTTGGATAATCCGGCCCAGGATGAGGCCAAACTGAAATGGGATTAAATGTCTGTCAGATATCTGAGTTTAGAGTAGTTTCATTTCTGCCCAATTTAAAAACAACCCAAACTTTTTTCCTGTCTTTTCTATATTGTACTGTAGACTTTCTTTGATGCTGTGTTCAAAAAGAGCAACTTTTACTTTGGAGGCGAGCCGTCTCTGCTTCCTGTTCAGGTTGGATGCTTCGGTGCGTTGAATTGTGTTACACGTCTGGGTCCAAAGTCCACACATTGTTCAGGCGACATCGACTGTTGAAGAACGAACTCATAGCTGTCAGCACACATTTGCATCAGCACAACAATAAAGGCAGGAAATCCCCCCAAACCTCTCCGTCGGCTGATTCATGCGAACACCAGTTTGTGCTTCATCATTACCTATGGTACCTCTGTGATTATTCTCATCCTATGTGACTGGATTAATCCCACACCTGGTCTCTATGTGCAGCTGGCTGTGAGATGAGCACTCAGGGAGCGTCTACAAAATGCAACACATAAAGAACATCATCCATAAATATTGAGTAATAACTGGAGTCTCATACAGCGAGACTAAAATGCCTTTAAACATCAGGTTATCCTGCTGATCAAAGTCCAACACTGAGTTTGTAAAAACATGTTTGTCAGTCATTTTGTTTGGTTTATGAGGAAAATGATTCAATAACTTCCTGCTAATACACATTTCATCATATTTCATCAAATCCCTCTTTTGTCTGACCATTTGAATAACATTTGAATTTGCAATAAAGGATCCACAGAGTTTGGTGAAAATAATGACAGTAGATGTTTGTGTGAAAGTGATGGAAGCAACTTAGTGTGTGATGTTCTTTCAGTGTTGCACTTTGTAGACGGTCCCTGAGCACTGGTCTCACAACCAGCTGCACACAGAGACCAGTGTTGTTAGTCCAGGTCAGAAGATGACTTGTTGGAATGAAAATGAGCTTGTAGTTTGTCTGCTTTAATAATGTGACTGGGAAAAGGTGTTGAACTACAAATATGTCCATTTCTTTCACATTTCACCTTTAAAAGTGAAACCATGTGGCTCCTTGAATGAAAAACACAACTTTTTCAAGTGTTTTTCATGTTTTTATGATAAATGTTCAACTTCAATGTGAAACATTCAGAGTTTTTTCTCTTGTTGTGTTTGTTTGGAGCTGCTTCTTGTTGGCTTCAGCTGTTTGGAGTTTCCATTTTCTTAACTTCTACATTCTGAACCTTCTTCAGCTCTGAACAGATGATGAAACACTGAATGATTTCAAGCTCACACTTTGTCTAATAAGCTCACATCTTTCATTCTTTATACAGATTGAAGGACTGTGGTTTGTCAAAGATCAGCTGTGATTATCTGGCAGCAGCACTGAAGCCCAACCCCTCCCATCTGAGAGAGCTGGACCTGAGCTGGAACAACCTGCAGGATTCAGGCGTGAAGCAGCTGTGTGGTTTTCTGGAGAGTCCAGGATGTGGACTTGAAACTCTGAGGTCAGCCACCATGTTTTAGTTCAACAATGAATAATCCACAGTTGACTCTCTTTAGCAGGTCAAAGGTCATGGCACACAGCAATCTGTGAATGAGAAACAGTTTGGAGCAGGAATTATTGCACATTCACAAACTGACACTGCTGCACGGCATGCTGGGTAATGCTAGCTGCTCAGGTAGTCAGATGTTTTCATGTGAGCTGGAGCTGGAGACATTTACTGATGATATCACATTGAGTGCTGGTGAATATGAAGTTTCCTTTGAATGATTTCCAGCTTTGACTAACAATGTGAAGGCAGTGATTACAGCAATAACTGTAAGAAATATTTGGACTGACAGAAACACGTGGACAGCTTTTATCCTGAGTTTTCAGACAGTCTGCCTCTGTGTGTGCTAACTGTGTTCAAAGTGTCGACCAGTCACAGCTTCATGTTCTCATTTAGTGACACCATGAACACACAGTTGAACATGTTCAGCTGACAGAACTGTTTTATAATCCAGACTTTGAAATTGGCTCTGATTATTTCCTTCTCTCTTACAGTGATCTCACCCCAACAGTTAAACACACAAGCATTTATTTTTAAAGCTTTTTATTAGAAACACATTTAAACTTCTAATTTTTATTATCCCAGGAAGCACAAGTAAGCCTGCAGTCTGTGAGCACAGTGCTCTGTGAGGAGAATAAGGTATTAATTAGAGCAGGGCGATATGGCCAAAAATATTTATCACGATATATATTTGAAAATTTGCAATAACGATATAACTGACGATATAATTGATGTGAGACAAAATACAACTCCACAACTTTACTAGTGCAAAAAAAAAAACCTATCCATTTATTTTCACTTAAACAAGCAGCTGTTTTTTTATGTGCATTAAAGGTAAATAAAAATGTAACAGTGCAAATGCAAATTCCTTGCTGAAAGTTTAACCAAAAGGCATTTCCAGTAGAAATGGGCTGACATATCCTGAGCATAACCATGTATGATATCCACTGAAGTTAAAAAGAGGTGCTTTGCGACATTAAACTGCAGTGTCCCAAATAAAAAAGTCAAATACGTCTTTTTCTGACCATAAGGTGCACAGGATTATAAGGCACATTAAGCGAAACAAAGCAGTCAGATAAATCAAACTTTATTCAACTCATTCTTCTTGCTTCCTCCACTTCTGTACCATTGATTCATTAATGCTGTATTCTATCACAGCTGCTCTATTCCCATGTTGTTGCAGTATATTAATGACTAACCTCGTATTGTGGATGGATTATCTCAGTTGTTCTCCTGACTGAAGTTTGGTCCGTTTACAGCATCCTGCCATGCGATTGCATTTGTCTCTAACCATCAGGAACCTTCACGTTAACTTTTATTAAGTGGAAAAGTGTTAGCGTTCATCCTCGAGCTTCACTGTTTATGTTATGCTAACATAGCTGTGTTGCTAGCGATCACGTAGCACATCATTATATACCACCTAGCCTTCAGTAACCTTATAAACGTCACTGCTGTTTAGTTTCCTGTCTTCATTTGTGTTGGAAGTGACAGCAGAGCTGTACATTTGAATTTTTTCAGAAATCTCTCAGTCAGAACATGCTACATCATGCTTAGGTAACTAGCGAAACTAGCGAGCTTACTTCCACTAACTTCCTACTCCGTTAAATGTAATAGATTCTGTTTTCATTGATGCCTGGATGTTAAACACCACATAGTTTCACCTGGTAAAGCAGTAATGCTGATTGTTTTATTAAAGATGACAGAATTTAGACAGTTTTTAACTCTCAGTGATGCTGCAGTGTTCGTTTGAATTTGGGACCTGAAGGGACGGAGTTTAGACCCAGATTACTCCCAGATTTACGAGCACCTTAGTCCAACAAATACGGCAATAACGACGGCCCGCTTGCATGTTCTACAAAGAAAATCTGCTTTGTTGTGTATCTGACGGACAAACATCAAACCAGTTCCACATCACTGAAGTTACACGATTTTTACAAACCAATTCTGGTTCATCAGTTTCACTCAACAATCGGCCATGTGCGTATGAAAACAAAGGCACTGCGCATGCGTGTTTTACCAATATTCTATCGTGATATTTCATTTTCTTATCATTGCCTAACATTGTACCGGTATTACCGTGAACGGTATAATATGGCCCAGCACTAGTACAGTGGAACCCCGACTTACGAATACCCCGTTTCACGAAAAATTCAAGTTACGAAGGCACCGAACGGCAATATTTCTGCCCGTGTTACGGCAAAATGCCCGAGTAACGAAATCCGCTGGGTCTGATTGGCTGAGCCTACAATGCCCACAATGCTTTCTGAATCATGTGACAACCCCTTGGCTTCCGTACTTGCGCTTCGCTGTTCCACTTGAACGACGTATAGTTGGTCTAGTTAGCAATTAGCCTATAGCCTATCGTTCAGGATTGCCTCACTCAAAATGTGCAATGGGTGCTTCGACTTACGACAATTTTCGACTTACAAAAGACCCTCAGGAACGAATTAATTTCGTTAGTCGGGATTCCACTGTATTAATAATAAGAATCAGCTCATATTAGATAATAAGGGATATTCCAGGAAGCAGCTTCCTGTTCCAGATCAGCTGATCAGAGTCAGGTCAATCAGCTCTGAGCATGCTCAGTCTGAGTTATGGAGCCAGATACTATGATTCACCATGGCAATGAACATAAAGAGGAGAGGCTCTTGTGATGTGATGCCAGAGGAGCAGGAATATGAAGACATGTCACTGCTGAGCATGACTCTAATCATTAGAAAATGCTTCAGTTCTACAAGTTCAAATGATCTCAGAGGAACCCTGGGACATATTGAACAATAATATGATGGAGTTTCTTCATAAGCCCTTGGTTTGATTATTGTGGCAAATATCCAAATATGGCTGACTTAAAACATCGGGGTTATCCTGATGATCAAAGTAAAACACTGAGTTTGTAAAAACATGTTTGTCAATCATTTTGTTTGGTTTATGAGAAAAATGAATCAATAACTTCCTGCTAATGCACATTTCATCATATTTCATCAAATCCCTCTTTTGTCTGACCATTTGAATAACATTTGAATTTGCAATAAAGGATCCACAGAGTTTGGTGAAAATAATGACAGTAGATGTTTGTGTGAAAGTGATGGAAGCAACTTAGTGTGTGATGTTCTTTCAGTGTTGCACTTTGTAGACGGTCCCTGAGCACTGGTCTCACAGCCAGCTGCACACAGAGACCAGTGTTGTTAGTCCAGGTCAGAAGATGACTTGTTGGAATGAAAATGAGCTTGTAGTTTGTCTGCTTTAATAATGTGACTGGGAAAAGGTGTTGAACTACAAATATGTCCATTTCTTTCACATTTCACCTTTAAAAGTGAAACCATGTGGCTCCTTGAATGAAAAACACGACTTTTTCAAGTGTTTCTCATGTTTTTATGATAAATGTTCGACTTCAATGTGAAACATTCAGAGTTTTTCTCTTGTTGTGTTTGTTTGGAGCTGCTTCTTGTTGGCTTCAGCTGTTTGGAGTTTCCATTTTCTTAACTTCTACATTCTGAACCTTCTTCAGCTCTGAACAGATGATGAAACACTGAATGATTTCAAGCACTTTGTCTAATAAACTTACATCTTTCATTCTTTATACAGATTGACGCACTGTGGTTTGTCAAAGATCAGCTGTGATTATCTGGCAGCAGCACTGAAGTCCAACCCCTCCCATCTGAGAGAGCTGGACCTGAGAGACAACAACCCACAGGATTCAGGAGTGAAGCATCTGTGTGGTTTTCTGGAGAGTCCAGGATGTAAACTTGAAACTCTGAGGTCAGTCAGCATGTTTTAGTTTTGTTGAGATGAATCTGATGTGAAAGTTGTGCTGACACTAAACTGCAGACATCAGGCTGATATTATACTGATCCACACTGAGGATCTTCATGGTAAAGTCTGTTTTCTTTTCTGGTTTAGTCCATTGACTGCAGCAGAACAATGTTCACATTTCAAACAGTGATACTCAACGTATGGCCCGCGGCCCACACGCGGCCTGCCCACCTTTCCTAATTCAGACAGAGGGGACCCTGATTAACTGTGTAGCGTTCTTCCTCACGGTTCTAATTATCATACACAACAATGAATAATCCACAGCTGACTCTCTTTAGCAGGTCAAAGGTCATAGCACACAGCAATCTGCAGAACAGAAACAGTTTGGAACAGGAATTATTGCACATTGACAAACTGATACTGCTGCACGGCATGCTGGGTAATGCTAGCTGCTCAGGTATGGGTGTGAGAGGCTCCGTGGCTGTAGAACACTGAAGAAGAGAAAAGAGAGGTGGAGGATGAAGAAAAGAGGTGGAGATGAAGCAGAGTTTAGCCCCAGAGAGGAGCTGTGTCTCTGTGGGCGGGGCTCAGGCAGCAAATGCTTTGCTTTAAATGGAGAAAATCCTGTGGAATGGCTGTTATGAGGAAAGGCAGCCAAGAAACTTTACTTTACTTTACTTTACTTTATTGTGTGCCTCAACTTTTGGTCTTTTACCCAAGCTAATCTGCCATTTTCCCTTGGTTAGGTTTAGGGATTATAGATCTGATCTACATTATCATATTAAAATTTGGGACACATTGTCAGTAGTGGACCTTGGATTCATGGGGTGTTTCAGCCATTATCACTAGACACCCTTATCCAAGGAGGTCCTGCCAGGGTGTCACTGGTTTATGTTAAATTGTTATTTCTCTTCTACTTTCTGCTTTTTAGTTTTCTACAGTTTATTTTCTTCTATCTATTCACTACAACTAAGACACAATACTTAGCTCTTTAGCATTTATGGAGCCTCATTGCTTCACAGGGATAGAAAAGGTGACAGAGAGAAGTAAGACAAGAGGGAAAAGATAGGAGAGAGCAGAGAGGAGAACCAGAAGGGGGTGCCCGATCTGGCTTCCCACACCTGCCCGCCAGATCGGGCTGTACGCTCTACCTCCCCACTGCCTCCCAGAAAAGGGAAGAAGAGCAGAGAGCGGAACATTCAGAACATATTCTTTCATTCCTCCTTTTGGTTTTACTACCATGAGGTTAACTGCACAGTCCCCAGGAGGCTCTGAGACAGCTTTATCAGTCAACCAGCAAAACTTCTATTGTTATTGTCACAGGCTGGGTGCCTGACCCAGCACTCTGAGTATAGTTTTGTATTAATTTCATGTTAGAATTGTGATTATAGTTCTTGTGTCATTCATATTTAGCTTTTAGTTGAAGTTACAGACAGCCATTATTTATAATTGTTTTCTTGGTTTCTATTTTTGGTTTCTTGTCTAGTTTTATCATGTGTTTTTAGGTCTGTTAAGTTTGTGTTATCATGTCTAGTTTCCCAGTTTCCTGTTTTATTTTGTGAAAGGTCTTGTTTTCTGTGTTCATGTGCTTAGTTGTACTCTCCCCTGTCCTGTCATTAGGTTCATGTATGTCAGCTTATGTTTTACCCTTTTGACGCCGCCTGTTGAGGCAGGCCCACCACGGGTTGATCAGTCGTGTGTCTCTCACAGTTAGCTGACTGCCTTAGCTGCCCAAGTGATGTCAGTCCTTTTTAACCATAGCCAGTGACTGGTCCTCTCAGCAGTGTTAGCTAATTCTCTTATAGCCTGCCATCGCGCCTGCCCTCTGATCCCAATCTCTCTAAGCAGTTTTGCTGTTGAACAAAGCCCCTGCACCCCACTTCCACCGGGTGCACCTTGATCTTCCAGCCTCTATCCTCTGCCTCAGCTGCCAAGTTGGCATAGCGCAGCTTCTTACGCTCAAATGCTTCCTCCATTGCTTCCTCCCATGGTACTGTCAGCTCAATGATGTACGCAAGTTTTTGGGAGTTAGACCAAAGGACAAGGTCTGGTCGCAGAGTTGTTGTTATGATCTCTGTGGGAAAAATTTGCCTTTGAGCCAAGTCCACTTGCATCTGCCAATCCCTGGCAACCTTCAGCGGGCCCAGGTCCAAGGTTGAGGGGCTCGTCCTCGGCTTGTCTCCCTCCCGGACAAATGTTGATGAAAACTGATGCTCCTCTTAGTTCGTGAAAGGTTGAGCGTTGATGGATTTTCTTTCGCGCTCAACTTTCTCAGCTAGACACCTGAGGACCTGGTTGTGTTTCCATGTGTATCTGCCCCGAGTAAGGCTAGTCCTACAACCAACCAAGATGTGCTTGAGTGTTGCTGGGACTGTACACAGGGGGCAGGATGGGTCCTTTCCAAACCACAGCTGCAGATTTATTGGGGAAGGTAGCACATCGTATGTCGCTCGGATGATGAAGTTTAGTCTATTAGACTCTATTCCCCAGATGTCACTCCATGAGAGTTTCCTCTTTTCATCACTCTCCCAATTCATCTCGCGACCCTGCTTGGCCAGCGCTACGGCTCTGGCATGTCTGGCTGTTTCCTCCTGTCGAAGCACCTCTTCCACTACCATTTTTAGAGCCTGGAATTCATTTTGTCTTCTAAGAAGCTAAATTGGTGATTGAGAAACATGACAACTAAGAGGCTAACAGAAGATATTGAAGAAGTTAAGAAGTCTCTTAAGTTCATGTTAGAAGAATTGAGTAAGGTGGTGAAACAGCAAGCAGGACTTCTAGACTTAATTGAGGAAGTAAGATAACTGAAGATCGTGATTAAGGAAAAAGACAAGAAGATTGAACTGGAAAAAAGAGTTGAAGATTTGGAGCAGTATACAAGAATGGATGATGTGATGATTTCTGGACTGAAGACAAATCACTACACCTATGCACAGAGTACAGCAGGTGACAAGGAGGGGGAAGATGCACCAAGAGTTGACCCATATGGAAAATATATATAATAATGGATTGGATTTATATAGCGCTTTTCAAGGCACCCAAAGCGCTTTACAATACCACTATTCATTCACTCTCACATTCATACACTGGTGGAGGCAGCTACAGTTGTAGCCACAGCTGCCCTGGGGCAGACTGACAGAAGCGAGGCTGCCATATCGCGCCATCGGCCCCTCTGGCCAACACCAGTAGGCAAGTAGGGTAAAGTGTCTTGCCCAAGGACACAACGACCAGGACAGAGAGCCAGGGATCGAACCGGCGACCTTCCGGTTACAGATGCAATTCCCAACCCCCTGAGCCACGGTCACCACATCTATAAATCTTATAAAGTTTGTATCTGTCTTGTGTGACACTTGTATGAAAAGCATATAAGAGTGAAAACAGATATAAGATCCCTTGAAAAATTATATAATGAAACTTGTATGTTTTGGATACTTACTAAAACAATGTATGAAAGTAATGAGAAAGTGGCCACTTTCATGAGTAAATCATGTAAGCCTTATATGATTTATTCATGAAAGTGGCCACTTTCATTAGTAATCACATATAAGTTTTTACTATTTCTTTTCCATATGGGGAAAAAGATCTGCTTGAGCAGCAAGTTATTCAGTTTTTTAAAGAAAAGGACATTCCTTTGATAGCAAAAACATAGCTGCATGTCATACTATTCCGCAAAAACATACCAAGATACCTACTATCATATTACGATTTGTGAACAGGAAATATAAAGTTGAACTGTTAAAGATGGGAAAAAATTTAAAGGGAACCGGCGTATATGTGAGTGAGCACCTCAGCAAGAGCAATGCTGAAATTGCACGACAGGCAAGACTTTTGAAGAAGGAAAGGCACATCCAAGACACCTGGACGAGGAACTGTAAGGTATTCATAAGACTTAATGGGACTCCAGAACAAGCTAAAGTAATTGTTGTCAGAGACATTGCAGATCTTGAGAGATTTAAACAAAAGTAATAGAGGAAAGAAATATTTGTGTTTCTGACTGTGATATGAAAATATCGGAGAAGTGTTAAAAATAACTATGCATGTAAATGTGTGAACAAAACAAGAAAGGAAAAAATTGAATATTTTGGATCTCATGATTATAAATTTTATGAGTTGGACAATAGTATTGATCCAGATATCCACCTCTATCAAAATGTTGATATGACATGTGAATATTATAGTGGGGAAGAATTGGATCCCAAGATAAAAGGTTTTTCATTAATCCACTTTAACAGTCGGAGTCTTTATAGTATTTTTTCTAAAATCAAAGAGTATCTTGATCAATTCCAAAATAAGTTTGCTGTGGTAGCAATATCAGAAACATGGTTGAATGATGACAGAGAACTGCAGGATGGACTAGAGGGCTATGAATTGTTTTGACAAAATAGGAAGAATAGGAGGAGGTGTTGCTATGTATGTTATTTCGTATCTTAAATGTAAAGTTGTTAACAATATGACTGTCGTGATTGATAATTTGATGGAATGTTTAACTATTGAAATTCAGGTTGAAAGATCTAAAAACATATTAGTTGTATTTATCGTAAACCTGCATCCCGTATAGATCAGTTTACCAAAGAAATTTCTGTAATATTAGAAAAACACAAAGAGAAGGTGAAGTTTTTTTGTGGTGATTTTAACATTGATCTATTGAAGGCAAATAGCCATAATAAGACTTCAGGATTTATTGATAGAATCCAAAACTGAACATTGTATCTGCTGATTCTAAAGCCGAGCAGAATAATGATGGATAGTGCCACGTTGATCGATAATATGTTTGTAAATAAGATAGATGGTAAGATCAGTGTTGGGGAGTAACGGAATACATGTACCGCTGTTACGTATTTAAAATACAAAATATGAGTAACTGTATTCCGTTACAGTTACCGTTTAAAAAGGTGGTATTTAGAGTACAGTTACTTTGTTGAAATAAATGGATTACACGGCGGTACTTTCCTGTTTCATACTGTGGCGGGTCAGGACTGTTTGGGTTTTGTTTGACAGCTACGTTCTGTTGTTCCAGGCGGCAGCGTTACAGTTGCCATGGTTACAGGGTGACGCTCTCTCTCTGCGTGTTTCCTGGGTGAGAGAGCGCCTTTTCGTTGTTGTGCTAAGCTAACAGGCAGAATGCTACAGGTATAGCTCTAAAGAATGTAGCATCATGGGCAGTGTAGTCCGTGCTGCAGGGAGAATGGACTGCTGTACCCGTTATGTGTCTGTGAGCGAGGGAGGGAGAAAAAGGCGTGTGGAAAAGTACGAGCTGTCATCGAGCAGAAACCGGAGCTGGAAGCATGTAAATATAATAATAAACACTGCAGCCAAAAAGAGAGCCTGACGAGCCCAGCTGTCAGTACGCTATTAAGACTCGACTGTACGCTGTGTTCGTGTTTTCCTCTGAGACAATAAGCTCCGTTGGAGCAGCCTTTCAACGCCTCTCTCTGTCTCTCGCTAGCAAAGTTTTTTTTTTTTTTTTTGCCTGTCCCGTTTGGCTCTTTTGCCATCAGAATTATTGTCTAAAGGCAAAGAAAGATGCCCAACGGATTTACTTTACCAAATTGACCATCCCAGCCTTGCCATAATGGTCCATTTGATTCATCTTTTATTGTTTATTTTATTTTCATTTGCTGAATACGGGACAGACTTGACTGGGGGAAAGAAGGGGAGAAAGAAAGAGGGAAAGAAAAACAGCTGAGAAGAGGGACGGGGGAGAAGGGCAAAAAACAAAAACCAACAGAATAAGCAGAGAAAAAAAATGCATATACTGTATCGATCACCTGGATCACCTGTTGAGAAAGAAAAAAGAAAACAAGCAGAAGAAAAAAGAAAACAAGCAGAAGAAAACGAGAGTAATAGAATAAACAACATCACAATGATATATGGGAATATGACAGTAAATACTAAATATTAAACATTATTGTGCAGCACGTAAGATCAACAGCACACAGTGTGCTTTGAGGTAGGAGCCAAAAAGGGTGTAGTTTGTGTGTGTGATCACCCGTGTGTACACCTGTGAGCATGGACGCGCTTGTTTTTTTAAAAGGTTTCTTCATGTAATGATCTGCTAGAGGGTGTGGGGGGGCCACTGCCCCGTCCTCCAGGGTATGAAGCAGGTATGGAGGAGATCAAAACTCCAGACATCCAGAGGCCCCCAGAACACAAGAGACCAAGGAAGACCAACAGAGGGGCAGCCGCGCCACTGTCCCAGAAAGAGCTGAGGAGAGTCCCAGATGAGGGGTCACTCAGCAGCCGCGGAGCAGAAGCCAGGGGGGGTTGCAGTGACGTGCCCGTGAGCTCCGCCGGCAGCCAGCCGTGCCTGAGTGACCGAGCCCCAGGCCGAGGGGCCGGGGGCACCCCATCTCCGGAGTGGCCCGAGCGAGCCCCAGGCTCCAGGCCCCGATAAGCGGCCGCCAAGGAGTGAGCCGGTGTGTACCTGGACGCCCATCCCCGGACACAAAGAACCACCAATGCACCGATGTCTGAGGGAGTCCGCCACCGGCAGTGGAAGTGGTGGCGGGAGATAGGCCTCCATACCTTGGAGGGCCTGAGATGTCCCCAGAGAGGTGGCGTCTGATACCCAACCTGACATATAGACACAGACATACAGGCACACACAGATACAAACATCCATTCCCACCCTCATGCTCTCATATGCACTTACTCCACACTCAACCAACGTGGAGACAGACATAAAGAGAAGCTGTACACACAATCACACTCCCCAAGCGTACTCTACGAACCGGGTCTAGGTACCCTTGCCCCTGGAGGGGGGAACTGCACCCATACCCAGGTGGTGTTACCCTTTTCCCTGCGGTGGGGGGAGGCAGACCGCCCCGACTCCGCAGCAGCAGGGAGGCCCCACATTCCAGACCCCAATCGGACGACCAACTCCTCCTCCCAGCCCCCCCGCTCCAGCAGGCCGCAGAGAACGGGGGTGAGAGAAGACTCCAAACCTCCCCCCATCCGCTCATTGTAGTGTTGATGCATGTGTGTTCTAAGGTGCATTTAAAACCCAGGAGGGCATGGAGCTACCTGCCAGAGAGCAGCAGGTAAGCGCATAGCCCCTCCTGCTAGCCCTCAATGTCTACGTGTATTAAAAATTGAGAGGTGGGCAACGACGCCAGGGGTGAGGTGTACACCCTGATGGTAATTTGGATTTCGTGTAGCGTGCCCACCCCCAAGATCCTATATGTTTGTGTAATGAGAGTGTGAGTAATGTGAATGTCTGAGTTGTGGGATAAAATTGAGGCAGAGGCAGCCAGAAGGGGACAGAGGGGGGGATGCCTCCTCTGCACCCTGGTGACACACCCCTACTCCAAGGCCCTGCATGTGTGGGTGGTTGTGGTGGAGCGGGAAGAGGGAGGCAGCTGGAGATGGGGAGGGAAGGAAGGGAGGGGCAAGTGACCCCTCCCTGGGGCAAGCTCCCCCGCTGACCCCAGTAGGCACCCCCATACTCCGCGACCCGCCAGGGAAAGGGGGCCCAGACAACAAAGTAAAGCTAGTTTTCAGCTACGAGCCCGACACGAACCCGACGTATAAGCCAGAGGTCCCTTTGACCCCACTGCGAGAGTCACCACATTCCCAAACCAGAAACCGTGGATGGACAGATCGATCGATCTGCAGTAAACGCCAGGACCGCCTCCTACAACGCGGGTGTCGCCACTGGCGATATGAGCGCCTACAAAGCGGCCTCATACGGCGCACGGCGCGCGGTGAGAGATGCCAAACGCCGGTACCGGGAACGTGTGGAGTCCCGCTTCCACCAGGGCGACACACGGAGTATGTGGCACGGACTACGCACCATTACGGACTACAAAGCCAGGGACACTGCGCCGATCAACGCCGACTCTGCATTCACCAACGAGCTGAATCAGTTCTATGCCCGTTTCGAGGTTAGCCAGGCGGCTAATGCTATCTACCGCCTGACTACCGAGGACAGTGACGTCATCAGCAAGAGACCGGTGACCAGCATCGCGGAGCATGACGTCCGAGCGGCATTGAGGAGAGTGAACACAAGGAAAGCGGCGGGGCCAGACGGCATCACCGGCCGTCTGCTGCGCTGCTGTGCTGACCAGCTAGCAGGTGTGTTTACTTACATCTTCAACGAGTCCCTGGCGAAGTCTGTGGTCCCCACATGCTTCAAAAGATCCACCATCATCCCTGTGCCCGAGAACAGCAAACCCTCATCCCTGAATGATTACCGGCCAGTTGCACTGACCTCGGTAGTAATGAAGGTGTTTGAGAGGCTGCTGAAGAACATCATCTCCTCCTCCATCCCAGACACCACAGATCCGCTGCAGTTCGCCTACAGATCCAACAGATCCACAGAGGATGCCATTGCCCACGTCCTGCACACCACCCTCAGCCACGTGGACAAGAAACAGGGTAACTATGTGCGAATACTGTTTGTTGATTACAGTTCAGCGTTTAACACAATAGTGCCCTGCAGACTGTTCACAAAGCTCAGGGATCTGGGACTTAACAGCCGTCTATGTGCATGGGTGTTGGACTTCCTCACTGGCAGAACTCAGGTGGTGAGGGTGGGCAGGTGCTTCTCCAACAGCATCACCATCAACACAGGAGCACCTCAGGGATGTGTCCTCTCACCACTGCTCTACTCCCTCTACACTTCAGACTGTGTGGCCACCCATGGCTCCAACACCATTGTGAAGTTTGCTGATGACACAGTGGTGTTGGGTGCCATCTCCAACAACGATGAGGCGGCCTACATGGATGAAGTGAAGAATCTGGCATCATGGTGCCAGGACAACCACCTCCAGCTGAACGTCGGCAAGACCAAGGAGCTTGTGGTGGACTTCAGAAGGGGTCAGCACAGAGACTACAAGCCCATCATCATCAATGGAGCTCCAGTGGAGAGGGTGCAGTCCTTCAAGTATCTTGGTGTCCACATCTCCTCAGACCTGACATGGGCTGCCCACATTCAGGTCCAGACCAAAAAGGCTAGGTGGCGCCTGTATCACCTACGACAAAAGAGGAAGTATAGGGTCTCTCCAAAGATCCTCAGGATTTTCTATACAGGCGCTGTGGAGAGCATCCTCACACAGAACATGACATCGTGGTTTGGGAACAGCTGTGTGAAGGACCAAAAAGCTCTCCAGAGAGTGATCCGTACAGCAGAACGCTGCTGCAGGATTGCTCTCCCCCCGCTTCAGGACACCTACACCAGGAGATGCCGGACTAGAGCAGCGCAGATACTGAAGGACCCGTCCCATCCTGGCAACAAACTGTTCCAACTTCTGCAATCTGGTAGAAGGTTCTGCATCATCCGGGCAAGGACAGAGAGACTCAAGAGGAGCTTCTATCCCCAAGCCATCCGGGCCCTAAACACACACACACCCGCCCTCTCACATCATCTATAATTGACTGAGACAGGACTCTTCCAGACACTCTAAACCAAGGCACAATGTACATTTCAATTCCTTTAATTTTAAATATGTTTATATTGTCTATTCTGTAAAATAGTCAGATGTCTATTCATATTAATGTACAGAATTCACCTGCTTGCTGCTACTACTGCACATTCACCCAATGTATATACTATTTATATATATAATGTTCTTCCTCTACCCCCCCCCCATTTTTGCACATGTCGAGGAGCGTGTCAGGCTACATTTCACTGTGTGTTATACTTGTATAACTATGCATGTGACAAATAAAGAACCTTGAACCTTGAACCTTTACTACGGTTCGGAGCCGCGGACCTTCAGTAACAGTAATAAATCACACAGCAATAGTACATTCATGTAGTTGTAAAAAGCATGATAATATATTAAGTAATCCAAAGTATTCAGAATACGTTACACTCATTGAGTAACGTAACGGAATACGTTACAAAATACATTTTGGGGCATGTATTCTGTAATCTGTAGTGGAATACATTTTAAAAGAAACCTTCCCAACACTGGGTAAGATACATAGTGGACTGTTAGTCACAGATGTAAGTGATCACTTGCCAAAAACCATGGTTTACTCAAGGTCTGGAAAGAGCTTGTAAAAGGAAAAATAGGTTATACAAGATTTTTTTTTGACACATAGAACAAAGGAAAATGAAGATAAATACAAGAATTATTGAAACAAATTAACATCTATTTTGCGATATGAAAAGAAAAGATATTATGAACAGCTGCTTCAAAAACATAAAAATAATATTAAGGCTACTTGGAGTGTATTAAATAAGATTATAAAAAATCAAAATAATGTAGTTTCACCAACATGTATTGTAAAAAAAGGTAATGAAGTGATTGAAAGTACTGAGAGCACAGTTAATGAATTTAATGATTTTTTTTGTTAATGTAGGTCCCAACTTGGCAAAAGAGATTTCCGTACCGGGAGGAAATGATGATAAAGTATCTTCTATTTCTTGTAAATGTAATTCAATGTTTGTTGGTGGAGTCTGTGAGAGTGACATTGTAGAAGTGGTGAGTAAATTCAAGAGTAAAAAAATCCATGGATTGTGATGACCTTGACATGTTGCTAATTAAAGAAGTTCTTCATAGTGTCCTTCAGCCGTTAACATATATTTGTAACAAATCATTTCAAGCTGGAATTTTTCCAGATAAAATGAAAATTGCCAAAGTGATCCCATTATATAAAACTGGGGATAAACAGATTGTGTCAAATTATAGACCGGTATGTTTACTCCCTCAATTTTTGAAGATTTTGGAAAAACTATTTGCAAACTAAATTGTTTTATTGATAAATATGATTTACTGAATGATCATCAGTATGGGTTTAGAAAATGTCATTCAACATCTCTAGCTGTGATGGAATTTATCAAAATTATTGCAATGGCTGTGAATGAAAAACTGTTTGGAATAGGTGTGTTTATTGATTTACGTAAAGCTTTCAACACGATAGATCATTCTTTACTTTTACAGAAGTGTGAAAGGTATGGTTTAAGAGGTGTTGTACAATCTTGGTTAAATAGTTATTTGAATAATACGTTCCAATATGTGAGTATTAATAATGTGAAATCTAAACTTAGAAAAGTAATTTGTGGAGTTCCGCAAGGATCTGTTTTGGGGACCCACGTTATTTTTACTTTTAATGATATTTGTACAGCCAGTGATACTTTAAAATATGTGATGTTTGCTGATGATACAAACTTATTTTGCTCTGGAAAAGACATAAAGAAATTACTGAAAACAGTGGAAACAGAACTCGTGAAGTTAAATAGATGGTTTGTGTTTAATAAACTATCACTGAATGAAGATAAAACAAAATTTATGTTCTTTGGTGGTAGTAAAAGTAATATTAAAGTAAAATTGAATTTATAAAATGTTGAAATTGAAAGAGTATATGAGACAAAATTTCTAGGAGTAATTATTGATGATAAACTTTGTTGGAAGCCTCACATAGAACATGCGAAATGGAAATTATCTAAGTCTATTTCTATTCTTTATAAAACAAGAGATTCTTTGAATAAGAACTGCCTTTATTTATTGTATACTTCCCTTTGTTTGCCTTATATGACTTATTGTGCGGAAATTTGTGGGAACACATATAAAACATATTTGGATTCACTGTTTAAATTGCAAAAAAGAGCTATTAGAATAATAAATAAAGCTGGATATAGGGAGTCCACTAACCAGTTTTCTGTAGGATCATCTATGTTAAAATTTATGGACATTATATATTCTAAAACTTTAGAAATGATATATCAAGTGATGAAAAAAAAATGTTCCAATTTGTATTTTAAGTATTTTTAAATTAAGAGATGGAGATGGAAAATGTGATTTGTTTGAAATACCTAAAGTGAGAACCAATGTTAAGTATAGATGTGTGTCAGTTTTGGGAGTAAAATTATGCAATGGACTTAATCAGTTTAAACAGTTTAATCCTACAACTGTTTATAACTTGCATAGTTCACATTTCTGTATAACTGTATATCTCAGATTTCTGTATAGTTTTTTATTTCATATTTATATCCTGTTCATAGCCTGTACATAGTTTGTACTCACTACAGCCTGTACATACTTATAGTTATAGAATATTCATAACATACTTCATATCGTGTACATTATAACATACCATAATAGACCCATTTCTGTAATATACTTAGATATCTATATTATTGCTAATATATATTGTAATATATCTATATCATGGCTAAAGCACTTCTGGATGGATGCAAACTGCATTTCGTTGCCCTGTACCTGTGCATGTGCAATGACAATAAAGTTGAATTCTATTCTTATATTCTAATGATGAACTGAAGATGTGTTTTTCTTGTCATTTTTTAGGAAGAATTTTAAAATTTGTATTATACAAGGTTATAGAAATTTCCTTTTTTCTGTTGTTGTTTGATTGAGTATTTTTATGTAAAATGGTAATCTGTTGTTGTTGTTGTTGACTGAAAATAAATATTACTATATTACTATTACTATTTTTCAACGTTCGGTTACAGATGCCTGTTGCCACTGAGGTGTTACCAAGACCAAACCCACCTCTGCCCTGTTGGACGTGACCCACCATGTCACGATGCCGAAGAGCAAATTTGGCCTGTAGCACAGATGTGGCTGGGGTCCACGATAAAGAGTTTAACCACAGACAGGATTTCATAAGCTGTTGTACAAACATGTAGAATGAAGGTGGCAGCTACAGAAACAGGTCCATAAAGTTCTCAGCAGGTCACTTCAGTAAGAAGGACAAACAGTGCAGCAGGAATGACTAAACCCACTAAAAGTCTGATATCCCCATGTTCCTGTTGTTCTACAGCATCATCATTAATGCTGCTCCACCACCATCACTTCAGCTGACCAATCAGCTTCTGTCACGTCATGTGATGCTCTGTGACTCAGACTGGAAACATGCTAAATGGCTAACCTGAAGCTAATCTGAGAAACCGTCAAAGTACTGATGATTCCTACAAAGTGTGTGAGCCATCGGTTAAACATCACTATTAGACAGTAAAGGCTTCCAAAGACTGCTCACCTCTCACACTTAGTTAAAGATGCCGGTGCTGTCCACAGATCAGCTGACCTGCTTGGTCTCCATGACCAGCTTTGTTTCTTGGAGATAAAGGCTGAACCCTTTAGAGCTTCAGTTCTCCAGAGCAGCAGGATGTCTGAGGTCTGCAGAAACACAAAAACACAGCAGCTAAAAATAGTTGTTTAAAGAAAATGAGGTGGGAGCTGCTGATTCCTGAGCTTTGATACTGGATTTGCTTTAGTAGTTATTCCCATCACTGCTGTAGGAGCTACATTTAGACAATAACTAGCTGTGCATGTGCCCCAAGCAGCAGCTTCAAGCTCACCTCAAAGAAGTTTAACAGGAAGGACTACTCGGCCATCACGCTGTCCGTGACCATGTCCACAGCAGAGTGTGACCGAGGCTTAATGCTAACACGCACACATGAAGCTAATACCACCACGAGCAGATACTCAGTGGATTTGGTTGAGAAATGTCTCCAGCTTCTCACAGGCAGTATGCAGAATGTGGATCTCCACAGAGACTGTGGCAAGCTCGTCCCAGACTCTAAATCCACACTTGTCTGCACAAACTTCTCACACGTTCCCGTCACAAGTATCTTCCAAGTGAAGCTATCAGGTTCAGGTCCAGCTCTGTTTATCTGGAGCTGCAGTAGATGAGTGATCCATCCTCACAAAGCAACACAGACACCAGATATGCAAACATATCATCATACAACACAAGCAAGAGATCCAAAGAGAATTTCAGAGTTTTTTCTCTTGTTGTGTTTGTTTGAAGCTGCTTCCTGTTGGCTTCAGCTGTTTGGAGTTTCCATTTTCTAAACTTCTACATTCTGAACCTTCTTCAGCTCTGAACAGATGATGAAACACTGAATGATTTCAAGCTCACACTTTGTCTAATGAACTTACATTTTTCATTCTTTATACAGATTGAGGAGCTGTGATTTGTCAAAGATCAGCTGTGATTATCTGGCAGCAGCGCTGAAGTCCAACCCCTCCCATCTGAGAGAGCTGGACCTGACTTGGAATGACCTGCAGGATTCAGGAGTGAAGCAGCTGTGTTGTTTTCTGGAGAGTCCAGGATGTGGACTTGAAACTCTGAGGTCAGTCACCATGTTTTAGTTGTGCTGAGATGAATATGATGTGAAAGTTGTGCTGACACTAAACTGCAGACATCAGGCTGATATTATACTGATCCACACTGAGGATCTTCATGGTAAAGTCTGTTTTCTTCTTCTCTGGTTTAGTCCATTGACTGTAGCAGAACAATGTTCACATTTCAAACCTTCAAAGAAGAAAAATCCTCCACTGGATAATTCACTGTGAAACTCTCAAACTCTCCCTTCCACCTTAAAGTCTGTCTGACACTGAAATCCAAACCAAAATGGCCGTTTGCTTTACAGACAGCAGTCCAACACTAAATGTTGGGTCTGTGTTTCCACAAGCCCCGCTAGTTTAGAGACTTATTCCTCATGATGAGCGAAATCAAGACAGAACATCTTCAACGGGTTTTTTAACTCGCTAACGAGGGAAGCTTTGGTCAAAAAACAGCTCTTGGAGCTCACGCTCCTCACCTATCCCATAGCCCAAATCCTTCAAAGAGCAGCTTCCCTCGCAGCTATTTTTGACAAACTGTTACAATACACATCACAGCAAAAGCACCTCCCCTCGTAAGACCCCTCTTGGTTACAAAGACAAGGCACTATGTGTGTGTATGTGCAAGAACTTGTGTGTGTGTGTGTGTGTGTGTGTGTGTGTGTGTGTGTGTGTGTGTGTGTGTGTGTGTGTGTGTTTGAGTGAGTGTGTGAGAATGTGTGTCTCTCTGTGTGCGTGACTTCCAACTGTTTCTAACAACATCCTTGGTCATAAAATGGTAATCTCTCCCACACCCAATATATGGCTCAATTCCTGTATAGAGATTGACAGACCACGTGACTTTCGCGCATTGCTTTGTGGGTACCCGTGGCAACAAAATCAAAACACTGCATCAAGCGCTAGCATTTCCAGCACCGGTAATCATTAATTCTACGGTTTTAATCCCTACTTGCATTGTATGTGCCTCAAAAACAGTTATGTACAAAACGACAGAGAACACGGCAGGTCCGTACGAAGACAGACTCGACGAAACGGCAAAAAAAAAAAAAGGACGAGGAAAAAATCAAAGGAGTGAAAAGGCCAGACCCACACGAGCATACAGAGTGGAGTAAGGACGTTAGTGTGCTGCTCGACTTTCATCACGCACATATTTATAATTATATGGTCCTAAGTGTGAGTGCATACACTCACAAAATGTTTAGGAACTTCAGATCCCTGCAACAAGCTCTGGTCCAGTTTACTTTGGTGATTTGGACTATTCCATTTCACAGCTGTTGTTTTTTTCCTTTATCTCCCGTACAGGCCAACGCAATCTATTTGTCGTTTCAGGTTGTAGTGTTACACAACATTTTCAGATCTAATAGAAATAAAATGAGTCTTTCGTAACTCATTCAACTTATTGTCTTTATTTATAACTGGCATTATTGTTTCATTCTATTATAGAATCTTACAAGAAAGAGGCAAAATTGTAAAAATCCATCATGCTTTATTAGCTGCTTCGGTAAAAAACAAGTCAACAATGCAAAAAAAAACCAAACAAAAAACATTTCAAAACAACATACTGAAAAACAGTTATTCATCACTTGATTGCTTCAATACAACACTTGGGCACATGTATGCGGGACTTTTCGTGGCTGTTTTGATCTCGCTCTCTCTCTTAACCGATCAAATCTGGCTGTGGAAGCAGCTTTAAACTCGGTCTGACCCAGGCTGATAGAGGGCGCTGTTACGCCCCAGTCTAGGGGTACAGGAACGCAACATAAGTTTGAAAAGGTTGCCCCGCCCTGGTCCCCAAAACCATACACAGAGGGAGAACCAATTTCTTAGTGAACGGTGGCTTTATTTTTCTACACTGCAAAATGAAGCTCCAGGGTGAACAAAGGCCAAAATAACAAACAAAACAAGCTAAGTCAGGAGGAGGTGCTATCTAAAACCCTATGTGAAATCAAAAATCAAACAAAAGACAAGCACTACACCTAACTCCCTAACTGAGATAAACAGGAGAAAACAGTGCAAGGGAAAACAATAAGGCAGCTCACCCCTTCTGTTCCAGTGCTATTTACAATGTGCTATTTACAATGAAAACTAATGTACACACTATATACAGAACTCAGAAAGTCGCAAAAGTCACAGGCACAAAGGTCACAGGTTTTGGAGGCCAGGGTCAGGTCTGCTGCTGCTGTCAGTGGCTGCCCCGGGACAACTGCTGGTGAGGGATTTTGAATGAGACCACATGACCAGGGGACCAATCAGCAGCCGTCAGCTCATCCACTCAGGGACCTGCAAAGACTTAAAGACACAGACAAAGAGACAGCCACCAAAACAGATTATGGCCAGGGCCATAACAGGCGCCCAGTCTGGATCGCATTCCAGCATTTTGTTGGCTGGTTTTCCTACAAAACACAACAAGCATTAGCCCGCAAAGCCACAGTGAACAAAGCAGCATAGCGCAACGAATTCAATTCAAATCAATATAAGACTTATTTGTAACCTACATCAACAATTATGTTATGATAAATTACGTATTAACTACTACAAAACACTGACCTTTGTTGAAATGTTTGGAGCAGACTAACATGTGAGCTGGAGTGTGCTGAGACGTTATATTTGGTCTTCGAATGGCTGCAATCCAGGCCATTCGTCGGCTCTTTGTTACTTCGGAAACATGGCTTGAACAATTTCTCTTCCACGACGTAATCCGATAACAACCGATCTCTTTACCCGTCGGCTTCCCGTGGCTGTCATGCGACCGGCTATTGCAGTTAATAATACAACAGCTTCTTGCCATTTTTTGTGTTTCTTTTTTAATTTCAATTAATTTTTATTTATATAGCGCCAAATCACAACAAAAGTCGCCTCAAGGTGCTTCATAGGTACAGAGAAAACCCCAACCATCATATGACTCCCTATGAGCAAGCACTTTGGCGACAGTGGGAAGGAAAAACTCCCTTTTAACAGGAAGAAACCTCCGGCAGAACCAGGCTCAGGGAGGGGCGGGGCCATCTGCTGCGACCGGTTGGGGTGAGAGAAGGAAGACAGGATAAAGACATGCTGTGGAAGAGAGACAGAGGTTAATAACAGATATGATTCAATGCAGAGAGGTCTATTAATACCTAGTGAGTGAGAAAGGTGACTGGAAAGGAAAAACTCAATGCATCATGGGAATCCCCGGCAGCCTACATCTATTGCAGCATAACTAAGGGAGGATTCAGGGTCACCTGGTCCAGCCCTAACTATATGCTTTAGCAAAAAGGAAAGTTTGAAGCCTAATCTTAAAAGTAGAGATAGTGTCTGTCTCCCGAATCCAAACTGGAAGCTGGTTCCACAGAAGAGGGGCCTGAAAACTGAAGGCTCTGCCTCCCATTCTACTTTTAAATACTCTAGGAACAACAAGTAGGCCTGCAGTGTGAGAGCGAAGTGCTCTAATAGGGTGATATGGTACTACAAGGTCATTAAGATAAGATGGTGCCTGATTATTTAAGACCTTGTATGTGAGGAGCAGGATTTAGAATTTAATTCTGGATTTAACAGGCAGCCAAAACTTTCTTGGCTATGTGTTTTCTTCATAGCCAAGAAAACACATAGCCAAGAAAAAACACAGCCAAGAAAACAGTCCTCATGAACTGGAAAAATAAAAATAATCTTAATTCTAACCAATATAGAAATTATCTATTAGATTACATTACTCTTGATACAGCCTCTGCCACCACATCAGATCAATTGCTCTGGGCTCCTTTGATCAGCTCCATCACCTAGTGGGGGTGGGGGGTCATAGTTTGGTCCCGCCTTCACTGTTGTGATTGGTGTGGGGGTAGGGACAGGCTTAGGGCATCGGGGGGTTCCCCGGGAGCATCTTCCTTGGGGGGCTCAACCCGGGGTAGCGGTCATGGCCAATTAGGTGCTCTGTTGGCTCTTAGGTGACGGTTTCCTCATGGCTGAGTGCAGCGGGGCTAGGGGAGGGTCTGTGCTGACGCATGTGGGTTACTGACCTGGTAGCCTGGCTGCCCCTGGGTGGGACCTTGTATGTGAGGAGCAGGATTTTGAATTCTGGATTTAACAGGAAGCCAATGAAGGGAAGCCAAAACAGGAGAAATCTGCTCTCTCTTTCTAGTCCCTGTCAGGACTCTTGCTGCAGCATTTTGGATTAGCTGAAGGCTTTTCAGGGAGTTTTTGGTACATCCTGATAATAATGAATTACATTTGTCCAGCCTGGAAGTAATAAATGCATGAACTAGTTTTTCAGCGTCACTCTGAGACAGGATATTTCTAATTTTAGAGATGTTGCGCAAATGGAAGAAACATTACACACAAACACCTCATCAGTGGGACTCTCAGAGCTACCAGCCCTTTCCTAAAATCACAAAGCTCTTCACTGAAATCAATGATATCAAAGCTGGAATCAAATGAGTCCAAGTCTTCTGCTGGTTCAGCATCACATTCATCTTTGCTCCTTGTTCTGCATCCCCACCATGTACTTCATTCCTTTCCAAGCCAGCCTTGAGTGTCCTTTATTTAGCTCATGCTCTGCTTTACTTTTAGACCTGATTTTAGCTGCTTTATCTCTCTTTCAACAAGTTTCTGTGCCTCAAACTTTTTCTTCTCTCCCTCATAACAAGACAGCTTCTTCTGCCTGAGAACATGTTTGAGTGATTTACTAATCCAGGGCTGCTTATTGGGGAAAATAGTTCCTGTTTTCAAAGTAATCCCCATTTTTCCCAGAAAGAAATGTCAGTAGAAATCGATGATCTAAGTGAGAACATGAGCCTTTAAAAAGTCCCAGTGGGTGCAGTCAAAGCAGTCCCTCAGTCCCAGTATAGAGTCTTTGGTCCAGACTGGAACAACTGTGTGCTCAGTTTGAGCTCTCTTCAGTGGACATCACAGAACAGAGATTCAAATCTCTAAAATCCAACTGGCATCATGACATATAGTCTGAAAACTCTGCTTCTCTGTTTCCTGTTTGAAGCTGCTTCTTGTTGGCTTCAGCTGTTTGGAGTTTCCATTTTCTAAACTTCTACATTCTGAACCTTCTTCAGCTCTGAACAGATGATGAAACACTGAATGATTTCAAGCTCACACTTTGTCTAATAAACATTTTTTATTCTTTATACAGATTGATGGACTGTGGTTTGTCAACGACCAGCTGTGATTATCTGGCAGCAGCGCTGAAGTCCAACCCCTCCCATCTGAGAGAGCTGGACCTGTGTGGAAACAAACTGCATGATCCAGATGTGAAGCAGCTGTGTGATCTTAAGGAGAGTCCAGATTGCACACTGGATACTCTGAGGTCAGTAGAGTGATGGAGTGAGTGGGTGGTGCTGTCAGCAGTATTGTACTAAACACAGTCAGTATGAAACAAAGATCCAGTGTTTCCTGTAAAGCTGCAGCTTCTCAGTGAAGCTGTGAGAGGAGAATGGTGACAGGCTTCAGGATTGGACACAAACACTTCCTGTTTCTGACCTTTATGGTCACCATAGTAACGACTGACACACTCTGATCAAACAATGTCAACAGCCAATCAGCTCTCTGAACAAAGCAGCATGCAGACCAATGACAACATTCATTTCCAAGTTTAAAGCAGTGAAGAACACAGTCTGTAGGTGAGGAAGAATTTAGTGAGAGCAGATGTTTGGATGGAATTCCTCCATTTACTGTAACAGCTGGAACCGTCCATCTGGATTGTTGGGCTTGTTGTTGGGGTTCCTACAGAGCTCAGAGTGGACACACCAAGGTTCTTCTAATGAATGAAAGTCCAAACTCAAACTAGGAGTGAAAAACATTTTCATCAACTTCAATAAAAATCCAAAGATTAGAAAAAGTGAAGCAACAATGAGTCCTAGTACAGTCCCAGCGCTGAAGTCCCTGCTGCTCTTTATACTGGATGTGCTGCATCACTGACTGACAGCTGATGAAGGGTCTCTGGAAACATGGAAACACTTGTTTATCTCCTCTGCTCTTCCTCCTTCTCTCTGCAGGTGGAGCCGATGGTAAACGGGACGGTGTGTGTGCTGAGAGAGGAGCAGCTGTGTCCTGATGATCCAGAGAGGTTGAAGCAGCAGCAGCTTGTGTGTAGAGATGGTCTGACTGGACCATGTTACTGGGAGGTGGAGAGGAGAGCTTCATCCAGCAGTGACTGACAGAGGAATGAAGTGCAGATGACTGTCAGTGCTGCAGAGTGAACTGCTCTGAGAACAGCTCCACTGTCAGACACAATGTAGAGTCCAGCATCATCCCTGTGTGTCCCTCTGGATCTGACAGAGGATCATCAGTGTATCTGGACTGCTCTGCTTCTGCTCTGTCCTTCTACAGTCTCTGCACAGTCTCTGTCTGACTCTGGCTTCAGACCCTCCTGGATCAAACTCACCTGGAAAGGCTTTCAAGCACCTTTGAATAATAAACATCATGTTTTTATAAGATAAATTGCATGTTTTCATGTATGTGTGCAGTTTGAGGCTCAGTGGATAAATCAGTGCTTAATGTTTAATGTGGATACTAATGATCAATAAATGTGCTGATTGGAATAAAAGGAATGACTCGTACTGAATCTGTTTCTGCTTTTCTGTCATGTGGATCTGATCCAGACCTCCAGCTTCTGCCCTCTGCCTCACATTAGTCACCCAGCACAGCAGCTTTACCATTAAAGCTCACTTTTCCCGCCTTTAAAGGAGCCTCAGACACATCTGGAAACACGGATTGGAGAAGTGAGACGAGATGAAAAACAGGTGGGAGAAAAGACACAACACGAGCGTCTCGTCTGTGACAGAAAACTTTGACTCATTTTTAATCTTTGTTGTTAAACTGGGCAGTGATGCAGCTTTGAACAAATTAAAATTTTATTTGTCACATACACAGTCATACACAGTACGATATGCAGTGAAATGCTTAGACAACTGCTCGTGACCTAAAAAAAAAAGAGACTATGAACAGGATAGGAAATAAATATGAAAATTAAAATGAAGGGTAAATTTAACTAGGAAAGAATAAAAATATAAAAATTAAAGTTAAAAAAAATAACTGTACAACAAAATACACAATATAGAAATATATTAGAATATATGAAGAAATATAGAACAATAAGAGCAGCTGTACAAGTACTAAATGGAAATGAAGAAATATGTCCAGGGTTGTGCAATCCACATTTGTAAGTGTCTTGTGCAGTGCAAATATGCTTAAAGTGATTTAGTGATGAAGTGATTAGATGACCACGCATCTAATCAAATTAGTGTAAACAAAGTCCAGAATGTCCAGTGTGTGTGTAAGAACCATATGTGTGGGTCAGTACTATGTGGTGGTGTGATTGAGAGACCGTATCGCCTGCGGGAAGAAGCTCCTCCTCAGTCTCTCTGTGTTGGTCTTCAGGGAGCGGAATCGCTTTCCTGACCTCAACAGAGAGAACAGTCTGTTGTTGGGATGGCTGAGGTCCTTCACGATCTTCCTGGCCTTGGTCCAGCACCGCCTGCTGTAGATTGAGTGCAGGTCAGGGAGCTCGGAGCGGATGGTGCGCTCAGCTGACCGCACAACCCTCTGTAGAGCTCGTCACACAGGAGACTCACCTCTGACCTTTAAATAACCCTGTGACCTTTCCTCCAGAGCCATCCTCAGTCCACAAACAGTGTGACTGATCAATAGTCCAGAAGTTTCACAGAGTCGATGCTGCACTCTGATTAAAAACGGCTTTTATTTTTATGAGCAGGGTATAGTTCACTTCCTGTCACTCCTAGCGTGACATTAAGACACATCAGGAATGTGCTGAACAGTGAAATAAGTCAAAAATGAGCTCAGTGAACAGATGAAGACAAAACCAACAACAATTAAGCTGATCCCTGCAGTTCCTCTGACGTCCAGCAGAGGCAGCAGTGAGTCAGTCCCCATAGACTCCCATGTTTCCAGCCTGATACACAAACTGCTTTGGTCCCTACAGATAATTTCCCCCTTCATGTGTTTTTGTATTGATGAGGAGGTCATAGTCACATGTCCTCATTGTTGTTTCCTGCTTAAAGAACACTGGACTCTCCAGGTGTGTGTTTGTGACATCATCACTAACACAGTGTGTGTGTGCACTCAAATGTGGCTCAAAGGCTTTCTTACAAAGTTGAAGGAGTTCAGGATGGAGGAGGCTGAGAAGTTGTTGGCTCTATGAGCTGCTCAGACTCTTCTGCCATCTGGTGGTCTTCTGTGCACACTGATATTAACACAAATATACTGAGAGGGAAAAAAAATTCAGTTCTTTGAAACATGATTGAAGAAGTTTGTAGTGCAGTAAAAAGCAGATGAAGGCAGCATGACAGCCTTTGATTACACAAACATGACATAGGAGTAAATCATGGAGAATAAGTATTGATTGTCCAGAGCTCAAGCTAGTCATATCCTCTGCACATCAGCAGCTTGAACTGATTATATCTAATGATAATACCATATATTTGTAACTAACTCAGCAGCTCATTTTCTTTCTACTGTAAAATACTTTAAGTCACAAGAACTTGTCATTTTACATGGCTACATAGACAGATCCTATTCAATTCAATGGTTTAACATAAGAACATATATATTAGCATGTTTACCTGGATATACTTCATTACTGTACTGCATTGTAAACTGGTAGTACATGCATTTGGCCACATGATGGCACTGTTGATCTTAAATTGATGTTAAGTTGATATTAAGAAGGTATTTTTTTTATTTCTTTGATAATCAGCAACAAAAAGCCTTGTTTTACCAAGACGGGATGAAAAGTCAATTCTTTGTATAGAAAGAACTTTGTGAACATAGTGACTAAGTGCTTTACAGAACAGGTAAGAACAGTGATTCAGATTGACCTTTGATTCTTTCTCTGTTGGATCCTTTCTAAAGTCTGGCTCAGTCACATACTGAATCTTTTCTTTCTTTTGGGATTTCTGCTGTCTGTCTCCACCACAGAGCAGGGGCGGATCTAGAAGGGTGGCATGGGGTGGCAAGTGCCACCCTAAAATGATCCCTTGCCACCCCAAGTGCCACCCCACTTATGTGTGTTTTAAGCGTTTTCTAAGGACAGTGCGAAAGAAGTAAAGAAAAGAAAAAGTCACCGCTTTCCTATCGGCGGAAAAAGTTACCATGTCGACCAATTTAAAAAAAAAGTCAACACCTGGGATTTGGTTGTTTAGGGAGAGGGAACCGTGGCTCAGGGGGTTGGGAAGCGTATCTGTAAACGGAAGGTCGCTGGTTTGATCCCTGGGCTCTCTGTTCTGGTTGTTTCGTCCTTGGGCAAGACACTTTACCCTACTGCCTACTGGGGTTGGCCAGAGGGGCCGATGGCGCGATATGGCAGCCTCGCTTCTGTCAGTCTGCCCCAGGGCAGCTGTGGCTACAACCGTAGCTTTCTTCCACCAGTGTGTGAATGTGAGAGTGAATGAATAGGGGTATGGTAAAGCGCTATATAAATCCAATCCATTATTATTATTATTATTATTATTATTGTAGGAGTAACGGCAGCGAGACAGAGCGAGCGAGTGAGAGAGAGTTTTTAGATGTGGGAGATTTGTGACGTTTAGTGTGGAGTGTATACTTAGTGTGTTGTGTTGTGTAGCTGTTCTGCTGTGTAGTCATTGTTTTGTGTGTCAGTGAGGGCACTAATGAATGTCACAGAGGCACATTTGTAAACACTGTCACTAAGTAGAAACCAGCGGAGTGATACGCCTGCTGTTGTCAGGCCTGCAGGTTTGTCCCTGTGCTCTTCTGTCTTTTGGTGGACAAACTTGTTTTTACTGTCACACATCATTTGTGGAGCATCTTATTGCGACACCTGATTATTCACTTATTTTAGTTTTAGTAATATTTTTAAATAATTGTACAAAATGAAAAAAACAGCAGGTGTATTGGCTGCATTTTTAGATAAATAGTTGTATCTGTTTACAAAATGTACGATTTATATTTGCATTTCAAGTTATAAACATTTACTCAACATGTCTGTGGTTTTTTTACAGTAAGAAAATAGTAGTAGGATTTTAAGTTCTTTGTGTGATTTCAGATCAGTAATAGTACTATTAATAGTAATAATAGTACTAATGCAGTATGTCAGTGAAAAAAACAACTAAATTCAGTTGAGCTGAAAAGAATGATACCAAACAAGGCAATGGGAGAAAAAAATAAAATGAAACAATTTGAGGGTGAAATACAAACGTAAACTCAAAAGGAGTCAAAAGTGTCCGGTTGTATTTCAGACCTCAGGGGGTTAATCCAACAAATCATAAAAAATTAGGTTTACATTTTTGTTCATGACAGTGCAGATTTCTGACATTTTGTGTAATTTAAGCTGTAACAATGTGATTGTTTTCTATCAAAAAACAGTGTGAAACTTAAATTAGACCTGTGTTTGTAAATGAACCGCCCCATGTTGTGTAGCTTTCTGGATTTTATACTTATACGGCTACATATTTATTTATTATACAGGCTATACAGTACATAGAATCAAAACTCACATGTTTTATGTAACTAAGTGTGTAATCATGTGGGCTACAGACAATAATTAAGTTACAGACTATATTTATATGAAAAACGTGTATACTTACTGCATTTGAATCATTTTAGCCATATGTAACCACCTGCATATATGTTTGGGGGGAAAAGGCTTTGATTTTGCCACCCCATGTGATTTCTTTGCCAATTTGAAAAATTTCTCTAGATCCGCCCCTGGCCATCAGTAATAATTCTTCAAATATAATCATCAGGTTTGGAGTCTAGACAAAATGATTGATTGATAATACTTTATTCACCCCCGTTCTCTGCGGCCTGCTGGAGCGGGGGGGCTAGGAGGAGTTGGCCGTCCGACTGCGGTCTGGAGTGTGGGGCCTCCCTGCTGCTGCGGAGTCGGGGCGGTCTGCCTCTCCCCACCGCAGGGAAAAGGGTAACACCACCTGGGTCTGGGTGCAGTTCCCCCCTCCAGGGGCAAGGGTACCTAGACCCGGTTCGTAGAGTATGCTTGGGGAGTGTGATCGTGTGTACAGCGTCTCTTTATGTCTGTCTCCATGTTGGTTGAGTGTGGAGTAAGTGTATATGAGAGCATGAGGGTGGGAATGGATGTTTGTGTCTGTGTGTGCCTGTATGTCTGTGTCTATATGTCAGGTTGGGTATCAGACACCACCTCTCTGGGGACATCTCAGGCCCTCCGAGGTTTGGAGGCCTATCTCCACCCACCACCACTTCCCCTGCCGGTGGCGGACTCCCTCAGGTGTCGGTGCGTTGGTGGTTCTTTGTGTCTGGGGGTGGGCGTCCGGGTACACACCGGCTCACTCCTTGGCGGCCGCTTATCGGGGCCTGGAGCCTGGGGCTCGCTCGGGCCACTTCGGAGGTGGGGTGCCCCCGGCCTCTCGGCCTGGGGCTCGGTCACTCAGGCACAGCTGGCTGCCGGCGGAGCTCACGGGCGCGTCACTGCAACTCCCCCTGGCTTCTGCTCCGCGGCTGCTGAGTGAGCCCTCATCTGGGACTCTCCTCAGCTCTTACTGGGACAGTGGCGCGGCTGCCCCTCTGTTGGTCTTCCTTGGTCTCTTGTGTTCTGGGGGCCTCTGGATGTCTGGAGTTTTGATCTCCATACCTGCTTCATGCCCTGGAGGACGGGGCAGTGGCTCCCCACACTCCCTAGCAGATCATTACATGGAGAAACCTTTGGAATGCAAGCATGCTGATCCACACAGGTATGCACACAGGTGTACACACGGGTATTCACAGACGCGGACTACAGCTTTCTTGGCTGCTGCCTCAAAGCACATTGTGTGCTGTCTATCTTGCGTGCTGCACAATATCGTTTATTATTTAGTATCTACTGATATCTACTGCTAGCTAGTTTGTGATGGTGCCGTTTTTTTATTATGTTGCTCTTTGTTGTTTGCTGTCTCTTCTGTTTTTTTTCTCCATACAGGTGACCCAGGTGTTTTTTTTGTTTTGTTTTTTTTTCTTTCTTCCCCCCCTTTCTCACCGTCTCTTCTCCCCTTTGGTTTTCTTTCTCTCCCTCTCTTTCTTTCATTCTCTCTCCCTGTCCTATCCCCCAGTCATGTCTGTCCCGTTTGTAGCAACTGAAAATAAAATAAATTCATAATTATAACAAAGGTCAATCAAATGGACCAATATGGCAAGGCCATGATGATCCACTTGGTAAAATAAATCCGCTTGGCATCTTTCTTGGCCTTAAGACAACAATTCTGATGCTAAAGATCCAAACGGGACACAAAATATATATATATATATATATATATATATATATAATCATCAGTGTTTGTTATCAGTTATGATATCAGGGACAATCTAGACATGTGTGACAATACTGAACATGTCACATGACACACCTTAAACATCATGTGATCCACTCTCACATCGGCATCCCAGGTCGTATCCTAAGAGACTGTGCATACCAGCTAGCTCCTGTGTTCACTGAGATATTCAACATCTCTTTATCTCAGTCGGTGATCCCCACATGCTTCAAAGAGTCCATCATTGTTCCTGTCCCGAAGAAACCCCACCCTGCTTCTCTCAATGACTATCGCCCTGTAGCCCTCACCTCAGTAGTGATGAAGTGCTTTGAACGCCTGGTCAGAGACTTCATCATTTCTTCACTACCAGACACACTGGACCCACTACAGTTCGCTTACCGTCCAAATCGTTCCACAGACGATGCCATCTCTCATCTCCTCCACACATCACTCACTCACTTGGACACTAGAAGGGGGAATTATGTTAAAATGCTCTTCATAGACTACAGCTCTGCATTTAACACCATAATTCCCTCCACACTCACCACCAAGCTGGAGCATCTGGGACTCAGCTCATCTATGTGTCAGTGGATCTCCAACTTCCTAACTGGCAGACCACAGGCAGTAAGGATGGGCGGACATGTCTCAGCCTCCACCACTCTCAGCACTGGAGCACCCCAGGGGTGTGTTCTGAGCCCCCTGCTGTACTCTTTGTACACATATGACTGTGTGGCCACTACCAGCTCCACCACCATCATCAAGTTTGCTGACGACACCGTCGTGGTGGGCCTGATCTCTGATAACAACGAGACGGCCTACCTGAAGGAGATTAGGAATCTGGAGAACTGGTGCCAGAGGAACAACCTCCTTCTAAACGTCAGTAAGACAAAGGAGCTGATAGTGGACTTCAGCACTAAGCAGGAGAGGAACTACCAGACCCCCGTCATCAACGAGTGCCCAGTGGAGAGAGTGGACAGCTTCAAATACCTCGGAGTTCACATCACGCAGGACCTGTCATGGTCCTGTCACATCAACACCGTGGTGAAAAAGGCCCGACAGCGTCTCTACCACCTCAGACGCTTGAGAGACTTCCAACTGCCCTCCAAGGTGCTCAGGAACTTTTACTCGTGCACCATAGAGAGCATCCTGGCGGGAAACATCTTAACCTGGTTCGGGAACAGCACCATGCAGGACAGACGAGCTCTACAGAGGGTTGTGCGGTCAGCTGAGCGCACCATCCGTTCCGAGCTCCCTGACCTGCACTCAATCTACAGCAGGCGGTGCTGGACCAAGGCCAGGAAGATCGTGAAGGACCTCAGCCATCCCAACAACAGACTGTTCTCTCTGTTGAGGTCAGGAAAGCGATTCCGCTCCCTGAAGACCAACACAGAGAGACTGAGGAGGAGCTTCTTCCCGCAGGCGATACGGTCTCTCAATCACACCACCACACAGTACTGACCCACACATATGGTTCTTACACACACACTGGACTTTCTGGACTTTGTTTTTGCACAACACTGGTCACTATATTCTTCATTTCCGGTTAATACTTGTACAGCTGCTGTTATTGTGTATATATTTATTTATATTTAGATTTCTTCATACATTCTTATATAGTTCTATATTGTGTATTGTGTATTTTGTTGTACAGTTATTTTATTTTCAACTTTAATTTATATATTTTATCTTATTCTTCCCAGTTAAATTTACCCTTCATTCTAATTTGTGTTGTACAGTTATTTCATTTTTAACCTTAATTTATATTTTATTCCTTCCTAGTTAAATTTACCCTTTTTAATTTTTCTTTTTAATTTTTCATATTTATTTCCTATCTTATTCATAGCCTTTCCTTTTTTTGTTTTCTTTGGGTCACGAGCAGTTGTCCAAGCATTTCACTGCATATCGTACTGTGTATGACTGTGTACGTGACAAATAAAATTTGAATTTGAATTTGATTCAGTCTGCACTTTCATTCACGACTTCAACAGGTTGAAATGAGCTTTGAAGAAACATCAGTTTAGTGCTGAAATACTCAAACGCTGCAGGAAGAAGAACAGCAAACTGATGACACATGTTTGTGTTTCAAACTTGACAACACTCAGTAATAAATCACAACCTGCGAGAGAGTTGGGAGTTTCCGAGGTGTCCCCGAACGCAGCACACATTGCTTCGATGCTCCTCATTGGCTGTGTCCCAATTCAGGGTCTGCACGCTTGAAGTACGCATTTCAAGTGCGGTTACGTCACCGCCACGCGACGATGGCTGTCCCAATTCGAAGTGTACTTCAAATGCATACTCCAAATGCGCCGTCGATTTCCCCAAATATCAAGAGTGGTCCGGTGCACGCTTCGTGGTCCCATATATCCCACAATTCATAGCGCGGTGGTGGGTGTGGATAATTTTGCCGCAAAATACGGCAGAAGGGAGCGGCCGAAGAGGTTTGTTTGTTTTTTTCCAAACTTTATTGAAATTGTAAAGCGAACAGTCAGTCATTCCAGTTCAGTTTGTACAGTAGACATACAAGGCAAATAAGAGTAACAATATACAGCACAATGAAATAAGAAGGATAAATAAATAAAGGATGAAAAAAGAAAAAAGAAAAAAAAGGGGGGAATGTGACAGACTTCATAACTTTGTACTTGAAAGTTGTGACAGCTCATTCCTTAAACATTTCTGAATGAATTTCAATCAATGATAAACCTTTTTTATTGGAAGTTAATTTAAGAGAGTTTAAGTAATATTCAATTTCAATCAAAAACAAATTAAATGATGGGGTTGAGTTTTGAAATTTACATTTATGTATGTGGAATTTCCCTAATAAGATGGAGCGGCCGAAGAGTGAACTGTCAAAAGTACTGAATATGACGTCACTTATTTATGTGCGAATGTGTAATAATTAAAGTCAGTCATATATCCACAAACACAACAAGCTGAAAGTCAGTGATATATGTATATGTGTATGTATATATATATATATATATATATATATATATATATATATATATATATATATGTGTGTGTGTGTGTGTATATATGATATATATATATATCATAATAATCTGACAATACTATAATATTGTCCATATTATATTTACATTACCACAGTGAGATGGTTTTAGTCTCATGAACAACATTAACATTGTTATTTACTAACTAATCTTAAATGACTGTTCAGCACAGACATGAAGCCCAACAATCATGTTTACAGTCCCGTGGTCTCAGCCTCAGATACTCAACTAATCAAAGTGATGTCATGACAAAAATGAATGACCAACAAAACATTTTTCTCCTTCATTTCTGTCACACAAAGCTGTATGTAACGTGTCTCGCGGTTAGTATCATGGTTGCTAGGCAACCTGAACAGCGCGACGAAGCGTATACCGTCCCATTTCACAAGCCTCTCACTTCCGCACTTCTCGTACTTATAATACGCACCGTACGTAGTACGCGTAGTGCGCGTACTTCAAGCGTGCAGACCCTGAATTGGGACACAGCCATTATGAGGTTGTCTTCAAACGCCTCTCTGCACGTTTCCTTCCTGCGCAAATTTTCTTTTTTCCTGAACTTTGTGTTTGCTGATCGTTTTTGTATGAAGCTCCGTATGTTTGATTTCTTCACGCAACTGTGTGTGTTTGTATTGCCGATCTCTCCATTAAAGTCAGTGTGTAATGTTTCTGGGCTAACATCAGCTGTGTGCAACTTAGTTCCAGCACAAATCTGCTGCTCCATAGTTCACCGTAACGGACTCACAGCTGGACCAAAGAGGCCAATCCGCCCTGTACGTGATGTGGAAACAGATGTTTCTGCGACAAACAGGAAATAAGCTGTGAATATTTGGTCTGTAAATGACGTTTCTTTCTCTGCTTGCTCTTCTTTCGCATCACAGATAGCAAGGAAACATTGAAACAATTGTGACCAAGTGGTCGGCGGGGTTATAAAAGAAATAATAAAATGACAATGCCACCTAGGGGAATTTCACCCCCAGGAAATATATGTTTAAGAAAAATAGATAAAAGGAATAAAAAGAGGCCGCACAGATTCAAGGATGCACGCCACCCTGCAATCAATATGCAGGTGGCTGTGAAAGTTCTCAGTCATCCAGGTTCCCCAAAGAGGGACAAAGGACCCCCTGATGATCCTCTAATCACATGAGTCAAAGTGTGAAACTGGGTGTGGGTCGCAATCAGCCAGGGTTTCAGGTGAGCTCATTGTGAAACCTGGCCCCACCTTGTCATGTGAATTCCTGAGGTCAGATGGCCCAGGATGTGAGTGGGCGTTAAGGCGTCTGGGGAGGGAACTCAAAACTGGATTATAGATGGCAGAGAGTTGGTGTCGTAAACCCCGCCTCTGTTCAAAGATGGTCGCTCACAGTGGACATAGATGCTTCTTTCACTCCTCTTTCAAACCATCTGTCCTCTTTGTCCAAAATGTGAACATTGGCATCCTCAAAAGAGTGACCTTTGACCTTAAGATGCAGATGGACTGCCGAGTTTTGTCCTGTGGAGGTGGCTCTTCTATGTTGTGCGCTTGTGAAGTGGCTGTTTGGTCTCTCCAATGTAGAGGTCTGGGCATTATTCGCTGCACTGTACAGCAAACACCACATTGTTAAGTTTGTGTTTAGGAGTTTTGTCTTTGTTGTTTGAGTCACTGAATCAGGAACTCTGCCTCCTTTTGTTCTCACACTGGGTTTAATGAAAGAAGGTTTCTGTTTGTCCATTAAAGTTCTTTGTTGTGATCTTTTAAAGGATCCTGTGATGATCCAGAGCCTGGCTTGTCTCCAGGAGTCTCTCAGTGACCTGAGCAGCAGCTACAGCTCTGCTGGCCTCTGTGTTCACCCTGCAGGAGACGTGGAGACCCGAGCTCACCTTCTGCAGCACTTAGACACAGCTGCAGTGAGGGAAGGTGAGTCATCCTTTAGCAGGACATCATTCAGGCTTTATTAGCATCACTGTGACTGTTATTGTGTTTGTAGGAGGTTTCCTCTGCTGGTCTCAGACAGCAGCAGAAACATCAGCCTCCCTGTCAGTGGAGATCAGCTCTTATGTGCCACTGTCTGTATATTACTCCAACACTTCTTGGAATCATACTGAGTTATGATCAAATTTTAATAGTAGGTGATTTTAATATCCATGTATGCTGCCCCCACAACCAGCTGGCTAAAGACTTTTTAAATTTGATTGACTCTTTTAGCTTCATCCAACATGTATTGGATCCAACACATGTACAGGGCCACACGTTGGACCTCGTGTTGTCTTTTGGATTAACAATTTTTAATTTGGAAATAAGTGATGCGATCTTTTCTGACCACTGTCCATTAGTGTTTAATATACTTTTATCTCATTGCCATCTTAAACCTACATCCTCAACACGACGTTATCGTGTTTTTAAACCAACGGCCACAGAACAGTTTTCCACTGCCTTTTGAAAGACTGTTGAATTCTTCCCTTGGTGATGGTATTGAGCAGATGATTTCGAATTTTAATAATAAATGCAAGACTATTCTTGATGTGATCGCCCCATTTAAATCAGTGCGATCGACAGCTTACTCAGAACCGCGGCTAAACGACTCAACTCGATCAGCTAGGCAACAGTGCAGGAAGGCTGAACAAAAATGGAAAAAAGACAAGTTCCAAGTCTCTTTCCTGCTGCTGAGAGAGAGCCTATCTAGATATTGTTAAGGTTCAAATATTGAGGAAGGAGAGTACAAACAACCAGGTCCAGAAGAGCTTGGTCAGACAATTGATTTTAATGAAATACATGCGTGGGAAGACCACTCTGTACACAGACAGGAACTGCTCTCCGACTTATTCAAAGCATAAGCAGATTTTTTATACCATCAGGGTTTGAATTAATGACGCCCCTTCATACGTCACAAATACATTTCATACACAGGTCAGATCAAAACCACAATGACTTTTAACACAGTTTAAAAGAACATTATCTCTGTCTCGTCTGGAACACGAGCCCCACATCCTGCAAGACACTGTTCCTCTTTTTTGCAGAGACAACAAGAAACTGTTCCTCTTTTGCAGAGACAAACATGACTAACCTCTCACCTATAAATGAGTCTAACTAATGTGTGTGTGTGTGTGTGTGTGTGTGTGTGTGTGTGTGTGTGTGTGTGTGTGTGTGTGTGTGTGTTTGTGTGTGTGTGTGTGTGTGTGTGTGTGTGTGTGTGTGTGTGTGTGTGTATGTGTCGACCTTACATGCTCTCTCAATTCACCCGTTGCACTTCTGACCTTTTACCAGAACAGAGGCTCATCCTTATGTGTAACAACCTAACTGAAACTATATGTACTATGTTGAATAAATGTTATAATCAAGAACCTCTACTAAAAGCTTAATAAAAGAATATAAAAGTATAACAAACGCTCTGCAACCCTGCAGTTTCCTGTCACTCTGACTTTGAACAGAGTGTACTCAGAATCAACATAATCATCACATACACACTTAAGATTATAACAAGCATTCAAAAGCATTTAAGATTATAGATTCAACTCAACAGTTTAAAGTGGTTATAACTGCACCTATAACAAAGGCCAATTGGGTACCAAGATGTTTAAACATCTGAATGCACTATCAATGCTGTAGATTATATTATTAATGCAATGGTAATGATGATGATTATTAACAATAGCAGCAAAATATCTCTCCAATCTCAAGTCATCGTAAAAGCTGAAAAATCTAAGTATCTCGCAAGCATTATCGAGACCAACTCTAATAACCCCCGAACTCTTTTCTCTATTGATTCAGTTTTCAGGCCCCTCTTCTGTGGAACCAGCTTCCAGTTTGGATTCAGGAGACAGACACTATCTCTACTTTTAAGATTAGGCTTCAAACTTTCCTTTTTGCTAAAGCATATAGTTAGGGCTGGACCAGGTGACCCTGAATCCTCCCTTAGTTATGCTGCAATAGGCGTAGGCTGCCGGGGGATTCCCATGATGCATTGAGTTTTTCCTTTCCAGTCACCTTTCTCTCTCACTATGTATTAATAGACCTCTCTGCATTGAATCATATCTGTTATTAACCTCTGTCTCTCTTCCACAGCATGTCTTTATCCTGTCTTCCTTCTCTCACCCCAACCGGTCGCAGCAGATGGCCCCGCCCCTCCCTGAGCCAGGTTCTGTTGGAGGTTTCTTCCTGTTAAAAGGGAGTTTTTCCTTCCCACTGTCGCCAAAGTGCCTGCTCATAGGGGGTCATATGATTGTTGGGTTTTTCTCTGTATCTATGAAGCGCCTTGAGGCGACTTTTGTTGTGATTTGGCGCTATATAAATAAAATTGAATTGAATTGAATTGAAATTCAGTCTTGAATACCTCCCCCGCTTTCCATATTGCGATAGGTTCTTGCAGTTTTTTATTAATAAGATAGAAAGGCTTCGATCTACATCTACCCCATCTCTGTATAATGTCTCAATAACATATACCTCCTCAACTGCTTTTGACCAGTTTGAGGCTGTATATCTTAACCAGGTGGAAGATCTTTGCAATAGCATAAAGACATCATCCTGCCTTTCAGATGGAGTCCCAACATTTTAACTATTTTTAATAGCAGTCTCAGCTCTGGAGTAGTACCAACTGGATACAAGCACGCTGTAGTGCAGCCAGTGCTTAAAAAACCGAACCTTGATTCTTCTGTTCTTGCTAATTTTAGACGTGTTTCCAAGCTACCGTTTCTGTCAAAAATTCTAGAAAGGATTGTATTTGAGCAACTACAAACCTTTCTAAACTGTCATAATATTTTTGAGAAGTTCCAGTCGGGCTTCAAAACCCACCACAGCACAGAAACTGCCCTCTTAAAAATACTTAATGATATTTTATTAATCACTGACTCAGGAGACCCAGCTGTGCTCCTGCTCCTAGACTTAACTGCAGCCTTTGATCCTGTTGACCGCAGCATTCTGATCTCCCATTTGGAGCAATGTGGTATCAAAGGTATCCCCTTGGAACGGTTTAGGTCGTACCTCTCCGAGAGGACTTTTTCCGTGAGCCTTGATGATTTTATTTCTTCCCCAGCTCCTTTTACTTGTGGTGTCCCGCAGGGTTCCACATTAGGCCCAATTGTTTTTTCAATCTACATGTTGCCCCTAGGCCTAATCTTTAGGAAGCATAACATCTGCTTTCACTCATATGCCGACGACACCCAGATTTATCTTCGGTTTAATAGAAACACCTCCACGCTCATGGAATCGTTAGTCAAATATCTTGACGAAGTTAAAACCTGGATGGCCTCAAACTTTCTTACCTTCAACGAGGATAAAACAGAGGTAATTATTTTTGGACCGAGCTGTAATTTCAATGCCCCAGATTTGGACTTATGTAACCTAACATGTGCTGTTAAAACACATGTAAAAACCTGGGGGTTTTCTTGGATAGCAAACTTACATTTGAGAAACAAATTAATTCAGTTGTCCAGTGGTCGTTTTTTAAATTAAGGCTCCTATCCAAAGTGAGATCTTTTCTATCCTTTAGAAACTTGGAACGAGCCATTCATGCGTTTGTTTTATCTCAACTGGATTACTGCAATTCACTGTATGTGGGTGTCAGTCAGTCCAGCTCGGCCCGGCTCCAACTGGTACAGAATGCTGCAGCTCGCCTTTTGACTCGTGTGAAAAAACACCAACATATTACTCCGGTGCTTGATTCCCTTCATTGGCTTCCAGTGCGTTCTAGAATTAAATTCAAAATCTTATTTTGGACTTATAAAGTGCTAAATGGCCAGGCACCGGACTATTTGTCTGACCCATTGCAGCTTTATACGCCCTCTAGAGCCCTTCGATCAAGCGATCACCTGCTCCTTACCTTACATAAGTCTAGGATGGTTCATAGAGGAGATCGGGCATTTGCGGTTGTGGCACCGAAAATGTGGAATGATCTACCTCTCCACATTAGAAAGGCCCCAACTGTTGCTCTTTTTAAATCGCATCTTAAAGCATATTTTTTTACTCTGGCTTTTGAAACTGTATGAGAGTTGCCAATTCTTTTATCTTAATTTTCTTTTAATTGTCTTACCTGTTGTTGTTGTTAATGTCATTGTTTAATTGTTATTTTGTACAGCACTTTGGTCAACTCCCTGTTGTTATTAAATGTGCTTTATAAATAAATAAATGAAATGAAATGAATGAATGTGCTGTTGGCCAAACTCAGCGCCTCCCTGACTGCTGTGTGTGTGTGTGTGTGTGTGTGTGTGTGTGTGTGTGTGTGTGTGTGTGTGTGTGTGAGAGAGAGAGAGAGAGAGAGAGGGAGAGAGAGACCCTTTTTTGGCAACATCTCATTGTAGGATTCACATTGAATACATTTACACTGGTGTACTGGATTAGATCCTGTGTGTGTGTCCCTCAGTGTATGTGTGTTTCCATATGTGTCCATATTTGTAATTGTGTGTATCTGTTGGCTGTTATTTCTTGGGTTTTTTTTTAAATCTATTTTTAATCTTTATTTTCTTTTCCCAGGTGAACAACAATTAGTTTTGAGGGAACTTAACCATGTTCCTTTTTTTCAGCTTTTCATTTTACTTTTCCAATATTTCCACTTAAGTTATTACTATTCTGCTAAATCACAGTATTTGTTCTAAATCATATTAATTAAGCTACATCACAGTATTTCTGCTAAATCATAGTATTTCTACTAAATTATGTTTTTTTCCAAATATAGCATTTCTGCTATATAATGGTATTTCTGCTATGTTATAATATTTGTCCTAAACCAGAGTGTTTGTGCTATGTTGTAGTATTTTTCTAAATCATAGTATTTCTGTATTGTTTAAGTATTTCTGGCTAAAAATGTTATTTCTGTTATCTTGTCACATTTCTCCTAAATTCTTGTATTTCTGAGAAGTTATCATGTTTTTGCTAAGTTACAATATTTTTCAGAAGTTCTGCTATGTTATTGCATTTCTTCCAAGTATTATGTTTCCTCTAAGATATTGCAGTTCTGCTAAATAATTAGATTTTTGCAAAGTTCTTATGTTTCTGCAAAGTTTTTACAATTTCTTCAACTTTTCAGCTTTTTCAGCTAGTTTCAGCAGACAGCTTCTGCTTTACAGCATACACACAGCTTTTTTGCAGGAAATGCACATTTTTCTTGTTTCCTTTGTTGTACTGTTTTGATTATTATTTCCCTAGATTTCGGTTATGGTTGTCAATGATTTAGTTCTTGGGTTTTGTGTAATGGCTTCTTTGTGTTCCATGTTGTGTCTACTGTGCCTTTCTGTCCCATGTTTCAGGTCCCAATGTTCTGTCTACCCAGTCTGTTAAGTTTACGTGTCTAAAGTTCAGTCTGTGTGTTTCCTGTTTTACTTTGAAGGTCTGTGTTTCATGTCAGTGTTTCTAGTTTTGCTTCCCTTGTGTCGTCCTGCCTAATCACTCCCAGCTGTGCTCTCCTTTTGTGTCTCATTCCCCTCGTTATCCCTCAGTGTGTTTAAGCCCCATGTTTCTCCTTGTAAGTGTCATGTCCTACATCATAGCTGTGTGTTATGCTCCCTGTGTCTTTCATTAGTTTGTTATTATTCATTTCCCAGTTTAGTTTTGTTCTTTGTTTCACCTCCTCGCCCGCAATAAAGCAGTGTTTTTGAGTTTGCGTTAGTCTGTGAGCTTGGCATTTGGGTCCTTTTCTTGCCTGCACACAGCCGTTTTGTGACACCCTTTATATAAAAGATGGCTGCAGAGACCAGGTTCATAGACTAGTTCAATGTTGGAGTTGGTTGTTTCAGCTTGTTTTTTGTCCTGGATGTTTGTAGAGTCTGAAGGGGAAAAAAGACTCCATGTAGTTTCAGTTGCAATGTTTTCAGTGATGATCTGCAGAAAAACATTGAAGACGTTTTTCATTTCTCAGCCCAGAGTGGGGTTTGTGGTTCAGCATTCAGGACACTTTGCAGATGAAGGGTTTGAGGGTTGTTGTTTATTTTTTTCCCGCACTGAGTGCCGTCAAAGATCAAAACAATTTCAGCGTAAATGAAGGGAACAATGATACATGAAAGATAATCCAATTGGTGTATCCATCACTGGTGCTTATTGCGTATGCAAAAAGATAATCTTTACATAATCTATAGTATTATATTCTGGGGTTAAAGTGGGTCAGAGTGATAGGCATTTATGATTGTGATCACAGTACTTCTGCATCAAGGTAGCAGTACAGAAGAGGAGCAAATATAAAGGAAACAATGTTTTGATTTGGTTTTTTTTTTAAAGTGGTGAGTAATTTCAAATGCAGTGTTTCTATCAGCTTGACAAATATCACCAAAAACACAAACTGCTTATATATAGTTTTCTGCAAAAGGTCCAGCTGCTGTATTTCCCAAAGACAGAAAAAAATGAGAGAAAGAAGAAAGGTTATATTTAAAGGTAAACACTGCTCAGGGGCATTTGATAAACTAGAAATTAAAAGCATGCCATGTCCTAATTTTATAAAACCAGATTTCCAAATTCTATACGTTTTTAGAGATGCATATAATGTGAAGTTATTATTTTTTATTTTTCATATTGTGAAATATCCCCCAAAACAATCTGAGGGTTATACTTTGTGCTATTTAAAGATTACATAAAAATACTCAGTTTAGCGCAGGATAAAAAGATTATATTCCCTGGGTTTAAAATAAGGAACAGTGTGTTGCACGGGTGCACAGTGATCAGAGTTCGATTGCAAAAAAGGGTAGCAATATTTAATATGAATTCAAGTTAATGTTTTGATTCAGTCATTGATTTCTATTTTTAAACAAACTTTGTACTAAAGTTTATACTAAAGTTTGCATAAATAGTACACATCAGTGTAAAGAACAGAAATCAGCAAAGACATTTTTTACTACTTGTGTAAATCCACAAAAAACAGTTTGCTTTCTCTGTCTCTCTCTCTTCCTTCTGTGCTTGTGTCTAAAGCATCTGCTACATCAATCACAAGTTCATGATGATCTTTTGATGAGGCACTATTATAAAAATGGCAGCTAAGGTTCATTCTTTGATTGATAAATGAGGCTGTCAGTAATGCCTCATTTATGAGGGATATCTCAGTAGGTAGAGTGGTTGCCCCATGATCGGAAGGTCAGGGGTTCGGCTCCACTGAACAGCTACCCTGAGGTACCCCTGGGCAAGGTACCGTCCCTACACACTCCTCCCTGGACGCTGCATTGGTGGCTGCCCACTGCTTCACTGGGTGAATGGGTCAAATGCAGAGGAGTAATTTCCCTACAGGGACTAACACATACACATTATTATTATTAAGCCCCAGCTCTTTTAACTAGTGTGTTTTTTCTTGACTTTTTCCCTCACAACTAATCTCATTGTTCTTCCTCTCATGTACAGACCTCCCCTGGATTTTCCATCCTGGAATGCTTGGAGAGATTGCCTGAGCTGAGTGAGTGAGGAGAATTAGTGTGTTTTAACAGAAGTATCTGTACTTCTAGTTAAGTAAAGGATGTCTGTACATTTGCCACCTCTGATTTCACCTCTTCCCCTAGGAGCTGAGAAAGTACCAGAAAACAAAGAAATGAAAATATCAAATTGTATCAGGTATCAAATGGACAGAAAAATGACCTTTGAGTTGAGCAGCAAAAAGGAAACAACCTGAGGTTTCTGTTTTAATCTAGTCTGTGTGATGGTGCGCACGTAGCAACAGCTGAACAGTCACGCTTTCTGCTTTTAACACCTCCTTGAGCATGAACACTGAACCACTAACAGACACATGACTGTGACCACAGGAAGTTCACAAACTAGAAACTACTTCCTCTTCTGGTCTGCAGGTTTAGTTCTCATTAGTCTGATTCTGACTTCCTGTTCAACATGTTTAGACCCAAAATAAAAGTAGTTCAGCTACTCCTTCCAAAACACATAGGAAAAAGAAATAATGAAAGAGAAATATTCAATTTTACAGTTGTGACTATAGCCTTATGGCAGCACACAGTGTCTGATAAAATATATTCCCCTCTCGCCCCTGCGGGCGGTCTATCCTTCAAGCTCGGGTCCTCTACCAGAGGCCTGGGAGCTTGAGGGTCCTGCGCAGTATCTTAGCTGTTCCCAGGACTGCGCTCTTCTGGACAGAGATCTCTGATGTTATTCCCGGGATCTGCTGGAGCCACTCGCCTAGCTTGGGAGTCACCGCACCTAGTGCTCCGATTACCACGGGGACCACCGTTACCTTCACCCTCCACATCTTCTTGAGCTCTTCTCTGAGCCCTTGGTATTTCTCGAGCTTCTCGTGTTCCTTCTTCCTGATGTTGCTGTCATTCGGAACCGCTACATGGATCACTACGGACGTCTTCTTCTGTTTGTCTGCCACCATTAAAATATATATACACTAATATATAGCCCCCAATGTTTCAAGATCCTAGTAATGCCCATAAGTCCAACATGTTGAAATCTGATTAAATAAACAGTGATGAAATAGTCAAACAAAGTAATGGTAGATATTTATGTTTCAAACTAACAGGGAATCCAGGAGAAGTAAATCACCTTTGGACAACCTTCCAGCTGTTTGAGGAGAGATTTGGGAGTTTCCCAGGTGTACCTGAATGCATCATCTGTAATAGTCATGGGAATTCTGGCTTTTTAGAGAACCAGCTCTTTTGGCTTGGTTCACTAAAAAGAGCCAGCACCTTTGCCCCCCCCCAAGTTGCTTTTCAGGTTGCTTTGTTGCTTTAATTAATTTATTATCAACATCAATATAAAACTGGATTCAGTGCATGAATAAACTTTCTGAATCCTATATCATCAACAACTGAAAATAGTTGGAAAAAAAGCACAATCATTTTTGTCAGCTCTTTATCACTTGAGTTCTGTCTTGCTGGGGTCAAAGACTTCTGCAAAAACTGTCTCATAGAGATCTGGGTTGGTTTAGGTGGTTGTGGTGGTATACTGCAAGATGCTGTATACGCAGCAGCAGCAACAGTTGCAGTAGACACACTGGCACCAATGTTCCCTCTAAGCTGCGCACGTGCGCAATTGCGCACTGTTGGCACGTTCTCTGCGCACAGAAAAAAAATTCCAGCCTGAATTGAAATTAAAGTAAATATGTGCCGACACCGGTGTTTTAGCTAGCAAAGCGGCTGATGTGGAGTGAAGCTACGTTAATGACAACGTTTACAACCATTGGAGATGTGAGCAGGACAGACGGAACAACTGACGGGAAAAGTGTGGACTTTATACCAGTTTTTAAATTGTGTTGATCGGCCACGTAAAACCAGAGTTATGATAAAATATCTGCAATGTTTGTTTTTCTTCCTGAATACTGTCGTTGTTTATATTTACTGCGGGAAGAAACGGTAAAAACGGCGTTTTATAAGGAAAACGCTCGAAAGCCTGTGAGCAAAGACAACACCAAAAACCCAGCCTTTCCTATTGGTCAAAAAATGTACCATGTCGACCAATCAAAACATGGCATTTAGTTGTTAAGAAATGGGAGGAAGTTTTAGGAGTGATGGCGGTGTTGTGAGATGTGAGAGATTTGCGATGTTTAGCACAAATCTTGTGTAGTTAGTGTGTAGTTAGTGTGTAGTGTAGTCAGTAGTTTTGTTGTGTGTGTCAGAACAATGAGGCGGCTGCTGAGTGTTACAGGTGTTACAGCAGTGACACATCTGCTGTTGTCAGGCCTGCAGGTATCAGGCTGTTGTTCTCCTTCATCTCATAGTGGACAGGAATTATTTTTTGGAGCGGCACAAATAATTTGTGTGGCATCAGATTTGATGCAGAACAGCTGATTGTTCTGTAAATAGTTTGAAATGTTTGTTTAAAAAACGCTTTGGCTGCATTTTTAGGTAAACAGCTGCAAAAAACTTTGTTGTTTGCAAAACTCAGTTACTTTTTTGAAGTAGTAACTATAATAATTAATAATAATTAATTGCCCAACATTGGTCATTATTTACTGTACTTTGCAGACAGAGTTACAGACTCTCTCCCAGACCACAGACTCATAATACAAGTCAGAGTTTTTTGTTTTTTTTAAAAAAAGAAACTTGTGTTATCAAAATTGGAGTTCAAGTTATTTTTACTTCCAATAGTGTTAACATGCTACACAGGTCAGGAACAAGATTTCTTTTTTAAATTGTCATTGTAAGTGGGCTAAAGCAGTTAATTAAAAGTAGTCTAACAGAAATATATATATATATATAAACATACATAAATGTAAATGCTGTAATTTGATTATTTTAATAAACATGTAACTTGGATGGATTCAACACTGGCGTGACCACAGTGCACACGTCTAATGTCGCTCACAGTGGTCCACGAGATCGCTCAGGGAGTTTGTGTGTTCAGACACATGAAACATTAGAGGGAACATTGACTGGCACCTTCATTAATATCACACTTAAATGACTGTGTTTTATCTTCCCATTTCACTGATGGGTGGACAGGTGCCTGTACAGGTTGTTTGTGGAGCTGGCTCTATCTGATAGTCTTTTTCTTGCAGACCCTACACTCTCCCTTTGTATTGTCAATAAAAGTGAAATGGCTCCAGATTTTGCTTCTTTTCACATTGTCACTCATTTTCTTTACTATACCTTTCTAATGTGACAATGTTGTCTCTTGTTGTTGCCCCTGCTCTCTCTCTCTCTCTCTCTCCCATCTGCTCTGTTTGTGCTACTGTGGGTGTAACTACCACCCCTCCCCCCTCTGCTCAGCGCACACACAAGGCTGACCTGTGTTCTGAAGTGAAAAAAGTGAGAGAGAGGGTGAGAGAAAGAAAAAAAACAGGCTCCCATCGCTCACTTCAAAGAGCCGTTTCATTCACGACTGACCTAATCTGTAATTTTCCTCTTTGAGATATGGATGTGACGACCACAGACTTCAATATTCAATGTTTCCTTCCATGCAAAGCTCCATGAGAAAGTAAGATAAGAGGTCTGTAATGTTTTCCTGGCTAACATCAGCTGTGTGCAGCTTAGTTCAGCACAAATCTGCCTCTCCATAGATCACGGTAACGGACTCACAGCTGGACCAACGAGGCCGAGTGTTAAACACACTTCCTCCTTTCAGTGTTTGTGAGTATGGTTGACATTAAATGTTTCTAATCAGGTGTAAATAATTATTTCCACTGTATATTATCTGTATATCAAAGATGGCAGCAGACACCAGGTTCATAGATTAGTTCAGTGTTGAAGCTTGGAGTTGAGTGTTTTGTCTGCAGTTTCTAGAAATTTCCGCTGTTGTTTACAGACACGTTTATCCTCCTGGAGGTTTATAATTTGAAGGAAAAAAGACTCAGTTTTCAGTGATGACCTGTTGAAAAATAAAAGTGAAGACTTTTTCACTTTTCAGGACAGGGTGGAGTTTGTAGTTCAGCATGTAGAGCAGTTGGGGCAGATGGACGTAGCAGCTCTGTAGGTGGACAGTTTTATTTTTTGGACCGCAGTAAAAATTTCTTGCAGATCTTTCCTGTTGTCTAAAAGTTGATGCTGCTCACAGATAACTGTGACTGTTTCCAGCCATTAGTCAGTTTTTGCTGCTGACATGTAAATTTTTTCCTTAAGGACAGGAGAACGACTGTCGTTTAAAAGATTTAATTTGACTCAGCAGTTGAAATGACAAGTTTACAGCGCCGGATCTCAGTGTGAAATCAGCCGTCTGCGTTCACACAAAGCACGACCCTCAGAGCGGGTCATACAGTTTTATAGTACGACAAAAACACATGTATCTTCTTCATGGAAGCAACATGGCGGTCCTGTCGCCTCCCTGTAAATCTTCTCCTCTCTCCATTGACATCTTTCCTTACTTCGTATCTGTTCCTTTCCTGGAATAAAAAAAGACACCTCCCTGCTCAGCCTTGATTATTAATTTTATCTAGCAATTCTAAGCCTACTGATACTACTTATTATCTAAGTTTGGTACATTCTGTTCTGAAAACATTAGAGCACTTATGGAAATATGTGATGTCCTATAAATTGAGCAGATATTCGAAGTTCACACAGCATCATTCTCCCATGAAAACTGTTGAGTATTGCAGCATCGACAGCGATCAACTCGAAGGAAAATGACAACGGAGGCAAAAATGACCTTAATATTTTGGGAACTTTATTCCACATCAACACACAGAAAAACTTTCCTCATGGGTGCCATTTTTGTTACGGTATAGTTTTTCTTCTTAGGGGTGTGATGACGCAGCATACGTGCCCTTACAATGAAACAGTGCCTCCTTGTGGTGACAACTAAAATAATAATAATAATAATAATAATGGATTGGATTTATATAGCGCTTTTCAAGGCACCCAAAGCGCTTTACAATGCCACTATTCATTCACTCTCACATTCACACACTGGTGGAGGCAAGCTACAGTTGTAGCCACAGCTGCCCTGGGGCAGACTGACAGAAGAAAATACTCTCTCTCTCTGTTAACCCTTTAAGACCTACCATAGAACCAAGTCCGCCAGAGCTTATATTATATTTTTAAATGCTGTAGTGCTATTTTTGGGAGCATTTCAAGTTGCTATACATCAATACAACCATTATAGCCCAAATTTTAATAATATGTATGCATTAAGTGCATAGAAATTACATAAATTGCAAAAAAGTGCAATAAACTACAAAAAAATTGAAAATCGTTTTTGTTTTTTTAACATATATTTCTAGTTAGAGAAATATAAGAGGCTTATCTCTCAAAACTGTAAATACAAAAAAGTTGCACAAAATAGTTTCCCACCACAGGAAATTTATTTTGAGTGTCTTCATAGTTTTATTTTTGAAATACACCAATTTTTATACACTGCAGGAAAAACGAAAATAAATATTATAATGGAAATTTGCAAAAAAACAGCATATGCATCAAAATAAACTATTTCCAGCAGTGCAATATGAGTCCTCAGCATCCCAGAAATGACACAGAAAGTCATAAAGTCAAAGATAACTTTTAAAAACACCAGTATAGGCTCATGAGGCCCTGATGGTAAAAAACTACATTTCCGCGAAAATGACGTCACTTCCGGTTTCGGGCAGGTAATGGCGGACATGCAAAAGTTCGCTCTGACGTAGGAAGTGTTATGAACAGCTGATCGGATCGGCAAAGCCTGTTTGGGGAATATTATGTTTTTGTTGCTGCAAGCGCTTTTTATGCAGTTTTTGCAAAGCTATATGTGGAAGGAAACTGTAACCTAGGACAAGCTGATGGCATAAGATGTAAGTACAACTCCTCTGGATTCATATGCAAAAAAAATTATTGCGCTAGCTTACGTGGTGTCAGTGCTACCGCGATTTAAATATTGTTATGCAAAACAAAGCATGCCCGCTCCGACCGGTTTTAAAGGGTTAAACAACAGTAACTATAATGCAGCTAAACACACTGTACAACATGAGTACACACAATGAATATCTTAACAAAAATATCTTAAAAGTTTATTTTGTGGCCCAGAAAGAGTAATATTTCAAACTCCGCCACTCTGTGTTCCTCCGCCACTGCCTCGTTTGAGTTTTGGACGAAATAGATTCTGGGATATTGCATTTCGTCAATTCGAGCTGATTGGAGACCAAAAGAGCCAATCAAATTTTTTTGCATCCAAGTCTGTGATTAGCTGGTTTTGTGGCACAAATATAACGGTGTACAGAAAGAGCTGAGCACGCAAGGGCAGAAATGTTGAGAGCGCAAGCAACACATTGCGAGCGAGCGCAAATGCAAAAACTGAGCGAGACGGGCTGCTATTGTGTGTGTGTGCATGTGTGTGGATAATAGCAAACAGTGAAATACATCTTTTCCACGCAGCAATGCATTTTGTTCACTCAAATTTAGCTTTTCTTTGCTCAAAATAACTTTCTCCTCAAAATGCAACACTTGCACCTGCAAATTTTTTTTATGTGTGCTCAGAATAGTGGCACAAAAATAACGCCATAGCTTTATTTCATCATTTTATTCCTTATACTGCCAGAATTTTCTTCATGTGATGAATGCACAGCTGGAAACATCTGAAATGTTGAAAACATGATCAGCAGCTAAGCTGAACAGCACATTCCCTCTTAGCATTTCCGGATTCAGAGACTTTTGGAGACTTCTCATCACTTCTTGTTAGAAATGTAGAAACTGTAAAACCCTGGCTGAAACAATGCTGCTGATTTCAGAGAGGGGTCAGCCTTAACGGTGAAATAAAAGAGGAGGGTCGGGGGTTCGAATCCACTGAACGGCTACCCTGAGGTACCGCTGAGCAAGGTACCGTCCCTATACACTGCTCCCTGGGTGCCTGCCTACTGCTTCACTGAGTGAATAGGTCAAATGCAGAGAAAAACAAGTAATTTCCCCACGGGGATCAATAAAGTATACATTATTATTATTTATTAGCCTTTATATGTGTAGCATTTCATATCCACTTTAAATGTCCTAAATAAGTAAACAGGAGATGTCATGAAACTCAGTGACTGTGATTCACACCCTCTAATGTTTTACAGTTTAAAAATGGAGAAGGCCTTACCAGTGCAGCTGCTGGAAATGTTGAAGGATTTGGGAGAGGAGGACCTGAAGCTTTTCCACTTTTACCTGAAATATGAACCTGGAGGTAATTTCCAAACTATCTACAAGTGCCAGCTGGAGAACGCAGACAGACTGAAAACAGTAGATGTGATGGTGCAGGCCTATTCAGACTGTGTGATGGAGGTGGCGAGGTCGATATTAAATAAAATTAATGAAGGTCAGTAAGAGGAAAAAAGGTATGGTACGTCACAGATTTTTTTATATAATATATATAAAATCGAGGATGTTTTAATCAGACTTTTTAATTTTGTGTCTTTTCTCCTCAAATTGTGTCTGCATACAAATTTTATAGTTTGATTTTTTTGAAACAGTTTTATGACTCAAGGTGCACTTCCCTCCAACAGGAAGTCCCTCAGCCCAGGCAGCTTCATTGCTTTCACCAGAAGGTAAGAATTCATAGGCTTGTCTGAGAAGATGTTGATAAAGCAAACACACTTGAAGTCTGATCTATCCACCCATCCATATGTGGCAGCAGGAGGTGGGGATGGAATAAATACTCTTCACAATTTAACAGACACTAGAAACACTAATCACCAAGAAGGCAGGTTCGTATTACTCAGTACAGAGACGTGGTTCAATGATAAAACAGGTTGATGTTTCATTAATAATTATTTAAAACAGCATATAAAAGCACAAGCATAAATATCAATATACAAATATTCTAAGTATTCAGAGCCGAGGCTTACCAGTGGGGGGACAGGGATGCCACACACAAAACCAATTCAAAAAGAAAAGAAAACTCACCAATACACAAGTGCAGCACACTGTCACACACTCACACTAATAAACTAAAAATGCAGGTGTGTAATACTCAAAGGATCCCACCACCAAGGCACCCCAGTCTCCTCCACATCAGGCCCTCCGCATCTGAATAAAAGAAAATTATAATATAATCCAAAAAAACTAATATGCACATGCTGGGGTCAGTCCAAGTGCAGGAACACACTGGTGATCCGCAGCTAGAAAAAGGGCCTCCTACCAGTGGAGTAACAAAAAATCAAATTACAAATGAAAACAACAGAGAGCTGCCAGACATACAAACTAAATAAAGCCTTAAATCTGGAGCACACGGAGTCACCGTATTACTCCAAATTGCCCTCTGCCTGACTACTTTAATTTAACAATTAAGTCGATCAACATGCACGCCAGCCGACTCCCGTAGTGGCATGTATATAGCTGCTGTCCACACCGACATCCACTCCTAAGAGGCTGGCAGCAGCAGGGAAAAAGAACCCTCGCAAACGGAAACAGATGGGGCCAGGCAAAGCAGCAGCACTTCTTTTAGCTTAGCTTAGAAAAGCCATAGTGACCCTGCTGTGTAGCTACTGGCCACCCATTAAGGCCCACACTTCCAACTAAATGGCGTCACTCGATTTATGAACAGAGTGGCTCATAGGAGGCTTCTGCAGCTATGACAAGCCACGGTGAAGGCTTCAGGAAGGTAATCCACAGGTGATCTCTGCAACACCGAGGGAACTCAGGTGACCGAAAGGAGAAAACAGGTACGTGATGCGGGGATGCTAAGATGACCACTATTTATACTAGCGCCCCCTAATGCGCCTGACTAAGAGTGGGATCACATGCATACATACATCCTGTTCTTTGGATTGCGGTCTTCTGGACAGAGATCTTGAATGGTGTTTATGGGATCTCCAGGAGCCCCTCACTTAGTTTGGGAGTCACTGCACCTAGTACTCCGATTACCACTGGGACACCTGTTACTTTCACCCATCTTCTCGAGCTCTTCTTCAAGCTCTTGGTACTTCTCCAGCTTCTCATGCTCCTTGTTCCGGATTTTGATGTCATTCAGTATCTCAACATTGATCACTGCAGCCAACTTCTTCCACTTATCTACCACCACTATATCTTGTAGGTTAGCCATCACCAGTTTGTCTGTCTGTATCTGGAAGTCCCACAGGATCTTAGCTCGGTCATTCTCCACCACCCTTGGGGGCATCTCCTATTTTGACGTCGGGATGTATTTTTTATTATTTATTAATATTTATTTATTAAACGGATTACAGTAACGCGTTAATGCCCATCTCTGTTGACCTCAGGACTTCCAGGCCATACTCGGCACAGATGTTTCTGTGCACTATGCCAGCCACTTGGCGATCCATGTATGCCTTGCCTGCTAGCATCTTGCACCCTGCTGTTATGTGCTGGATTGTCTCAGGGGCATCTTTACACAGCCTGCCCCTGGGGTCTTGCCTGATGTGGCAGACCCCAGCCTCTATGGATCTTGTGCTCAGAGTTTGTTCCTGTGCTGCCATGATTAGTGCCTCTGGTAGGACTTCTGGATGTTAGCCACCTCCTCTATCTGCCATTTGCTCATACTGTGCAGGGTCCTGTCCTTCCATGATGATTCCTCTTCTTCCTTCTCTTTCTTGGGTTTCTGCTGCCTGAGGTATTCACTGAGTGCACCAATGTTTGAGGCCATCTTCCTGATGTATTCATGGATGTTTGTTGTCTCATCTTGGATTGTGGCACTGACACTCACCAGTCCCCGACCTCCTTCCTTCCGCTTAGCATACAGCCTCAGGGTGCTGGATTTGGGGTGTAACCCTCCATGCATGATCAGGAGAGTTCTTGACTTGATGTCAGTGGCTTCTATCTCCTCCTTTGGCCAGCTTATTATCCCAGCAAGGTACCTGATCACGTGCAGGGCATAGGTGTCTATAGCCTGGATCTTGTTCTTACCATTCAGCTGACTCATCTGCAGCTTTCTCAGTGGCATCTTAATTTGTTCCTATTTGCCTGTGGGATCCCCAGATACTTGTAGCTGTCCTCAGTGTCTGCAATGTTGCCTTCTGGTAGTTTGATCTCCTCAGTTCTGACTACCTTCCCTCGCTTTGTTATCATCCAACTACATTTCTCCAGTCCAAATGACATTCGATGTCATTGCTGTATATCCTGGTGGTGTGGATCAGTGAATCGATGTCTCATTCACTCTTGGCACACAGCTTGATGTCATCCATGTACAGGAGGTGGCTGACAGCTTCTCCATTGTGTAGTAAGTATCCGTAGCCAGTCTTACAGGGAGTGCAGAATTATTAGGCAAGTTGTATTTTTGAGGAATAATTTTATTATTGAACAACAACCATGTTCTCAATGAACCCACAAAACTCATTAATATCAAAGCTGAATGTTTTTGGAAGTAGTTTTTAGTTTGTTTTTAGTTTTAGCTATTTTAGGGGGATATCTGTGTGTGCAGGTGACTATTACTGTGCATAATTATTAGGCAACTTAACAAAAAACAAATATATACCCATTTCAATGATTTATTTTTACCTATGAAACAAATATAACATCTCCACATTCACAAATATACATTTCTGACATTCAAAAACAAAACAAAAACAAATCAGCGACCAATATAGCCACCTTTCTTTGCAAGGACACTCAAAAGCCTGCCATCCATGGATTCTGTCAGTGTTTTGATCTGTTCACCATCAACATTGCGTGCAGCAGCAACCACAGCCTCCCAGACACTGTTCAGAGAGGTGTACTGTTTTCCCTCCTTGTAAATCTCACATTTGATGATGGACCACAGGTTCTCAATGGGGTCCAGATCAGGTGAACAAGGTGGCCATGTCATTAGTTTTTCTTCTTTTATACCCTTTCTTGCCAGCCACGCTGTGGAGTACTTGGACGCGTGTGATGGAGCATTGTCCTGCATGAAAATCATGTTTTTCTTGAAGGATGCAGACTTCTTCCTGTACCACTGCTTGAAGAAGGTGTCTTCCAGAAACTGGCAGTAGGACTGGGAGTTGAGCTTGACTCCGTCCTCAACCCAAAAAGGCCCCACAAGCTCATCTTTGATGATACCAGCCCAAACCAGTACTCCACCTCCACCTTGCTGGCGTCTGAGTCGGACTGGAGCTCTCTGCCCTTTACCAATCCAGCCACGGGCCCATCAAGACTCACTCTCATTTCATCAGTCCATAAAACCTTAGAAAAACCAGTCTTGAGATATTTCTTGGCCCAGTCTTGACGTTTCAGCTTGTGTGTCTTGTTCAGTGGTGGTCGTCTTTCAGCCTTTCTTACCTTGGCCATGTCTCTGAGTATTGCACACCTTGTGCTTTTGGGCACTCCAGTGATGTTGCAGCTCTGAAATATGGCCAAACTGGTGGCAAGTGGCATCTTGGCAGCTGCACGCTTGACTTTTCTCAGTTCATGGGCAGTTATTTTGCGCCTTGGTTTTTCCACACGCTTCTTGCGACCCTGTTGACTATTTTGAATGAAACGCTTGATTGTTCGATGATCACGCTTCAGAAGCTTTGCAATTTTGAGACTGCTGCATCCCTCTGCAAGATATCTCACTATTTTTGACTTTTCTGTGCCTGTCAAGTCCTTCTTTTGACCCATTTTGCCAAAGGAAAGGACGTTGCCTAATAATTATGCACACCTGATATAGGGTGTTGATGTCATTAGACCACACCCCTTCTCATTACAGAGATGCACATCACCTAATATGCTTAATTGGTAGTAGGCTTTCGAGCCTATACAGCTTGGTGTAAGACAACATGCATGAAGAGGATGATGTGGACAAAATACTCATTTGCCTAATAATTCTGCACTCCCTGTATTGATGATCTCACTGAGGGGGTTCAGGCGTAAAACAGTAGTGGGGACAGAGAATCTCCTTTGTAGATCCTCCACTTGATGGAAAAGATCTGCAGGATATCAATTAAACTTTTTTTCAATTTTTTTGAAGGTAATTCAATATATCTGAAAATTCAAAACTAAACAAACTTCTCATACAAATAAGAGATGGTCAAGCAGGAGAAAAACTTGATTTGAGATGAAATTACTCCGAAATCTATTGGGATTTAAGGAAACATTATCATAACGATACAAATTAAAAATAATATCATGACATTATATTAACCACAATAGACAGATCAACTTATCTGCTTTTTGAAATTCAGAGGTTCTTCAGAGGTGTCAGCCTAAACTTAAATCTATCCTGAAGAAGAAGTTCCAGTCTGTGTTTGAGGGGATCGCTAAAGCAGGAAACCCAACCCTCCTGAATCAGATCTACACAGAGCTCTACATCACAGAGGGAGGGACTGCAGAGGTCAATGATGAACATGAGGTCAGACAGATTGAAACAGCATCGAGGAAACAAGACAGACCAGAAACAACCATCAGACAAGAAGACATCTTTAAAGCCTCACCTGGAAGAGATGAACCAATCAGAACAGTGCTGACAAAGGGAGTGGCTGGCATTGGGAAAACAGTCTTAACACAGAAATACAGCCTGGACTGGGCTGAAGGCAAAGCCAACCAGGACATCCAGTTCATATTTCCATTCACTTTCAGAGAGCTGAATGTGCTGAAAGAGGAAAAGTTCAGCTTGGTGGGACTTGTTCATCACTTCTTTACTGAAACCAAAGAAGCAGGAATCTGCAGCTTTGAAGACTTCCAGGTTGTGTTCATCTTTGATGGTCTGGATGAGTGTCGACTTCCTCTGGACTTCCACAAAACTACAATCCTAACTGACCCTAGAAAGTCCACCTCAGTGGATGTGCTGCTGATAAACCTCATCAGGGGGAAACTGCTTCCCTCTGCTCGCCTCTGGATAACCACACGACCTGCAGCAGCCAATCAGATCCCTCCTGACTGTGTTGGCATGGTGACAGAGGTCAGAGGGTTCACTGACCCACAGAAGGAGGAGTACTTCAGGAAGAGATTCAGAGATGAGGAGCAGGCCAGCAGGATCATCTCCCACATCAAGACATCACGAAGCCTCCACATCATGTGCCACATCCCAGTCTTCTGCTGGATCACTGCTACAGTTCTGGAGGATGTACTGGAAACCAGAGAGGGAGGACAGCTGCCCAAGACCCTGACTGAGATGTACATCCACTTCCTGGTGGTTCAGGCCAAAGTGAAGAATGTCAAGTATGATGGAGGAGCTGAGACAGATCCACACTGGAGTCCAGAGAGCAGGAAGATGATGGAGTCTCTGGGAAAACTGGCTTTTGATCAGCTGCAGAAAGGAAACCTGATCTTCTATGAATCAGACCTGACAGAGTGTGGCATCGATATCAGAGCAGCCTCAGTGTACTCAGGAGTGTTCACACAGATCTTTAAAGAGGAGAGAGGACTGTACCAGGACAAGGTGTTCTGCTTCATCCATCTGAGTGTTCAGGAGTTTCTGGCTGCTCTTCATGTCCATCTGACCTTCATCAACTCTGGACGCAATCTGCTGGAAGATGAACAAACAACAACCACCACATTTTCTATAATATTTAACAAAATAAAACTAAATTTGCTTCACCGGAGTGCTGTGAACAAGGCCTTACAGAGTCCAAATGGACACCTGGACTTGTTCCTCCGCTTCCTCCTGGGTCTTTCACTGCAGACCAATCTCACTCTCCTACGAGGTCTGCTGACACAGACAGAAAGTAGCTCACAGACCAGTCAGGAAACAGTCCAGTACATCAAGAAGAAGCTCAGTGAGAATCTGTCTGCAGAGAAAAGCATCAATCTGTTCCACTGTCTGAATGAACTGAATGATTGTTCTCTAGTGGAGGAGATCCAACAGTCCCTGAGATCAGGACGTTTCTCCACAGATGAACTGTCTCCTGCTCAATGGTCAGCTCTGGTCTTCATCTTACTGTCATCAGAAAAAGATCTGGATGTGTTTGACCTGAAGAAATACTCTGCTTCAGAGGAGGCTCTTCTGAGGCTGCTGCCAGTGGTCAAAGCCTCCAACAAAGCTCTGTAAGTAAATATGTGATCATCACTTCATTCTTAAAATCGTGATTCTACGTAACAAAATCAGGCATGTTCAGTTCAAAGAACTTAGCCTTTTAGAAAAATATGAACATACCGAATTAAATGATTGTTACGTCCCCCCCACCATGGTGGAGGCAAAGGTAGGAAGTAGACAGCAACACTGGACAACCGCAATCAATGAAGGCGGAAGACAACAGAACAGTTAAGAATCAGGCAGGATTTATTGGTTGCTTGCCTTGATAGTCAAACTTAACAAAAGAAAAGAGGTGGGGGAGGAGGGCTGGGCGGTTGAGCCAAATCAAAGAAATTAATAAAACAAAAAGAGGTCAATAGCTTCCAGGGCCTAACTGAAACAAAAAATACAAAACAAAAGGCCTACCTAGCTACTCGACAAAAGGTCAGTGAAAACATACAAGAGTGGCGTCAACCGCATAACCTAGTGTGACTAACAGTTTAAAACCTGCAACCAGTGTATAGGGTACCCCAGCTTACCTGTCCAGCCTCCCACCACACACAATACAAAAAAGCCTGTTTGCAAATGTTTGTCATAAAGCAGCAGCCAGCAGCCAGCAGCTGGCCAGGGAGCTGCTCATTTGTAGTGATCCTCGGAGAGTGATTGGCCATCTGTGCCCAGACCAGCCAATAGACACATGCCAATCAACTTTGAACTGGCCAATAGGTGGAGGCTTGACACCTGAAAGATAAAAAGAACACAAAAGCAAAGCCACATCTCTTGGCACGTAACAATGATCATTAGTCACTCAGACAAATATTTGATACGTTTAATGTTTACCTCCAGCAGGACATTTCAGCATTTCTGAAACATTTTTCTCTTTAACTCAAATCAAATAACAATCTAGCCCCAGTCTATAAAAACATGAGTTCTGATCCTTCAGCCCCTTTATCAAGTTTATTGTCCCTAGGCTTTTTACTTGTCCCCAACTCCAGGAATTTTGTACCTTTTTTTCTAAAGCATATACTTCCGCTACCAGACTACACCTTCATCTTTTTCTGGTGTTCGTAATCCAAGTTTTGGTTTTTGTCTCAGCTTTAGTACAATGTTCAATGTTCAAGCTCTCTTTTTTTATATATATAAATCAGCTGTGGCTGTCCTGACTATATCCAGTATGGAGAGAAATACTTGTGCTTTATATTTGAAATTCCTACTAAGGTTCTGTTTCTCATCAGCAACCATATCTAACTGTTATGTCACCATAACCAATGTTCCTATAGAATTACAGTGGGTTCTCTCATGGTACTCTACAGTTTCTGTCCACTGTCCAAAAACATGCAGTTAGGTTAACTGGTGATCTAAACTTCATGCAAGTGTGAGTAAGAATGCTTGTCTGTCTCTCTGTGGGCCAAATGGAAGAGACTGGATGGATCACTGCTTTACCTTTGATATTTCCTGACACCAAACATTCTCCATGAAGTCAGCATTTCAGCTCATACCCTTTATAAACACCTTTAACAGGAAGAGTTTTATACAGGTACTGTTTAAAATCCAGTGTTACTCACAGTATGCAGGTAATGAACATAATAATTACTGAACAAAGACGTGTGAACTTTGTTACTGTGGATCTAAAATGTAAAAATGCATTTGAGAAGATTTTATTTCCAATCAGGTTTTAATGTGGGTTACAGTTTTTTAGAATTTGTAAACTAGAAGGTTGAGTAGATGGAGCTTGTAATGACTGATCTTCAGTGTGCTTTATGAAATTATCAAAGCAATAGAAAGTTGCCCTTTAGGGAGGCCGGGACTTTAAAGGGGAATGAGCCAAAGCAGCATATTGTAGACAGAAATCAAACAAGAGTCTGCACCAAGTCCAGCATGTGATACATTATTTATAGCTACATTTACAGTTATTGCAGATATTAGAATTAGAAAAAGTGACCAACAGTACTGTAGTAACTGTAGTACTCTAGTACCCACAGGCATGTCTGCAGACACTGATCTAGTGTCACTAGATCACTGGTTGCAATTTAGATATGTTGGTACAATTGTGTTTCTATAAATTTAATTTACTTTTTTTCTTCCACACTTAAGTTTTATCATTTTTGAAGTTAATTTTGAGTTGTAGTGTACACAGGCATATTTGATTTATTATCTAGGTTCAACATATAAAGAGATTTGATCTCAAATATTCCTTTTGGGGGTTTTTTAGACTGAAAAGCTGTAGCCTCTCAGAGGAAGGCTGTGAAGGTTTGTTGTCAGTCGTCAGCTGCCAGTCCTGTAGTCTGAGAGAGCTGGACCTGAGTACCAACAGGCTGAATGATTCAGCAGTAAAGCTTTTGTCTGCTGCATTGGAGAGTCCACATGCCAAACTGAATATTCTGAGGTCAGATCAATATGTATTCTGTTTTGTTTTGTTTGTTTATATGTTTGTTTCTTCTTTTTATCAAATCACAAAATAAACCAATGAAACAAATTAACCAGTAAAGGCAAACTTTATCCATTTATTGTTGTTTCTTAGCATTTTCAATCATTTCTAAGTTAAAGTAAAATTTTACTAACCTGTTGAGGACAAGATATTAAGCATACTTTAAAATACATCATTAGTTATTACACCCTGGTTATACTTTAACACTTTGTTCATGTTTTTATTTTCAGACTCAACATCTGTGAACTCTCAGAGGAAAACTGTGAAGCTCTCTCCTCAGTCCTCAGCTCCCAGGACTCTAGTCTGAGAGAGCTGGGCCTGAGTATCAAAAACCTGCATGACTCAGGAGTGAAGCTTCTGGCTGTGGGACTACAAAGTTTAAACTGTAAACTGAATCCTCTGAGGTCGGGTCAAATTACATTTGTATTTTTAAAATTAACTAGTGCTGTCAGCGTTAATCTTGTTAAAATGACATCAACGTAATAACCGCATTAATGCGGCAAATCTTCATTAGCAAGTTAATGCAGATTGTCCTGTGCATGGGGTTGCAAGGCGCTACCGCGTTAACGAGCTAACTGCGCTAACTCTTTGATGCCATGCAGCCCCATGTACGGGGCAATCCGCATTAACTTGCTAACGAAGATTTGCTGTGCTACTGCGGTTATGGCGTTAATGTCATTTTAATGAGATTAATGCTGACACCACTAAAATTAACCAATTAAATATTTTAAGCCAATCCATATTCAAATCCATATGACGATTTTTCTTAGCATGTTCAGGTTTTCTTTAAAAAAATAAAAAGACAGGATTTAATATTGGGAAATATAATTTAAAATATATGCATATAAATTAAAAAAATATACTTAAAAATTTCATGTGACTTCAGCACATTGGCACGATAGTTAACACTGTTGACTCACAGCAAGGAGGTCCTGAGTTCAATTCCACCATCAGGCCAGGGTCTTTCTTTCTTTCTTTCTTTCTTAGAGTTTGCATGTTCTCCCTGTGTTTGCGTGGGTTCTCTCTGGGTATTCCGGCTTCCTCCCATAGTCCAAAGCCATGCAGTTAGTGGGGTTAGGACACTAAATTGTCCATAGGTGTGAATGTGAGTGCAAATAGTTGTGTCTGTCTTATTGTGTATGTCTATGACAGACTGGCGACCTGTACAAAGTGTACCCTGCCTCTTGGACTAAGAAAGCTGGGATAGGCTTCAGTGCCCCCCGCGATCCTGAAAAGGATAAGCGGAAATGGATGGATGGAACTTTACACGAGTATTTGTATTATAGGTTGTCTTTATTTTTCAGACTGATGGGCTGTAATCTTTCAGGGAGAAGCTGTGAAGTTCTGTCCTCAGTTCTCAGCTCCCAGTCATCTAGTCTGAGAGAGCTTGTCCTGAGTAACTCTGACCTGCAGGATTCAGGCGTGAAGCTTCTGTCTGCTGGACTAAAGAGTTCACAGTGTACAGTGGAAACTCTCAGGTCAGGATTCAAACTTTTACACAGATGATCATTTAAATTGTGAATTATATTATTGCATAAACAGGTAACCTTTATAGAGCTGTCAAGTGAATGTTTATTAATTAAGAATTAATTCAGTAATTGGAATTAATATGTAAACATTTTTATAGTCATGTGTTTGTTTGTTTAACAAAAATACTTCATGTACTGGCCAATTTAGACATTTGGGGTTACTTTGTGCTCATAAAATATAAATTTTATTTCTGTGGGAATAAAATGTCAAAATTACATGTTTTGGTGTCTAATGGGCATTAATTAAATTATTATGTATCGATCATCACTGGGACCACTGTTGCTTTCACCCTCCACATCTTCTCTTGTCACCCTCTTGTCCATTACAAGTTATTCGTCATTCTGGTTCAAAGTCTGCTGCCAGCCCTCAATTACAGAATTTGTCAATATTAGATGCTGCAGTTCCTTCAGACGGTTTCCCTAGACCAGAGGTTCCCAAAGTGTGGGGCCCGCCCATTCATGTGTTCAACTTTCTATTCCTCCAGCGGAAGACCTCTCAGTTTGAGTTCAGGAGACAGACACCCACTACTTTGAAGATCAGCTTCAAACTTTCCTTTTTGATAAAGCTTAAAGTTAGAGCTGGATCAATTGACCCTGAACCATCCCTTAGTTATGCTGCTATAGGCTCAGGCTGTTGGTGGACTTCCCATGATGCTCTGCTTTCTTCTCCACTCCCCTCTTTTCACTCCCGATGCTTTTATATATCACTACTGCGTGTCCTTAACTTTTGTCTTCTCCTTCCTTAGTTTGTGTTTTGATCTTGTCTCTCTGAGCTCATCTCTTCTCTTTCCCCTCACCCTGCAACCAGTCATGGTAGATGCTCCTCCTGGAGCCTGTTTTCACTGGGAGGATCTTTGTGTCAAAGGGAGTTCTTCTTCCCATCATCACCAAGCGCTGCTCACAGTGGATGGTCTGATGGTTGGGGCTTTCTCTCTAATATTGTAGGCTGTTACCTTACACTGTTAAACAGTTTGAGAGGCTCTTGACGAAGGCGGTCGCACTTTTCTCCTCTCCTCCTCTCCCTTAGCTTCCCTGCTTAGCCTCTAATGTCCTTGTCTAGTCTCGTTTTTTTTTTTTTTTTTGTATTACTTTTCCCTGGAACACTCTCTCACACTCTGTTCTCTAAAACCTAAAAGAGGAATTATGGATTGTATCAACTGGTCCCTACATGCAATTGACACCCCTTTCTCAATGAGAAGTTTGGGCTCGGGTGAGCCTGAGTGGTGAAGATATCTACCTATTCAGAACCATGGTAACAGGGTTCTGGCTGATCGGAGCTGGCTTGGCCCTGACTTATCGAAGAATTAAGAAAGCGGAACCGGCTGTTCAAACCCCCACAAGGCTGCCCGCTGGGATTGAAACGATGGGAAGAGGTGTGAGTTTCTCAAAATGGGCTCATTGAGTGCAGCACGGATAAGATCTTGGAGAGGCTACGGCTGCTGTGAATATTCAGAATAAGATCTCTGAATGCAGACTGGATTACATCTCGGAAGGGCTCGCACGGAATAACATCTCTGAGCGCAAACCGGATGACATCTCGGGGAGGCACACTGTCGTGACTTCTCAAAATTGGCTCTTTGAACACAAGAATGACAACATCACAGAACGCAAGTATGGCGAAGCTCGCGGCTCTCCAACGGGAGATTGAGAGACCAGTGTTGGACTGTAGAACTGCTTTGAAATTCATATGAGCTGTTCGCACTAAAGTAAAAAGCACCATCACTCATGCGGATACCCCTTCAGCGCCAGCTGCGGTCTCAAGGCTGGAGCCGAACAAAAAACACCCTGATAACGACTGTGTTTAGTCTGTTCCTTCCCATTCCATGCAAGGCCACCTGGGTTGGCTGGAAGACTGTTTACTTAGCCTGGTAGGGCGAAGGACACTGTCTCAGCTGAACTCTGGACACGCAAACACACACATACACTGATATACACACACTGATCCCCCCCTCCCTTTCCAAACGCCTTCGATGCTTCTTCCCTCCTGGGGAATACGGCGGGTCTGAGCTCGCGCTGGAAGTGTAGCGCTGGGCAGGATGGCTGCTGTGTTGCTTCGGACTATGCCTCACCCCCTACCCAGTCCTGTGGCTTGACACGTGTTCCATAATGTTGTGCTGTGGACATTCATGTGCTTCTTTTTGTGCAGAGGAGTTTTTTTGTTTCCTGTTCTCATGCTGTCCTCCCAGGAGCCCAGCATGAGTAGAGGTCTCTTTTATTCCTCTTGTACTTTCCCATTGTAGTGTATATTTCAGTGTTTTTTCTGTAACGCTACCGATCTCCGACCTGTAACCCCATGTGATGTCTCTGTTGTGTATGTATGGTCGGGGGGGGGGGGGTCCCATTTCACTGCAGGGCAACCTGCATGTGGCGAATAAAGCCTTGATTGATTGATTGATTGAAGTTAAGTTAAATGAATATAAATGGATAGATGTTATTGTATGTGCAAACAAAAATCACTGTTCACGGATGAACTGTTGTTTTGTGTGTCTGTAGTCTGTCAGGCTGTCTGATCACAGAGGAAGGCTGTACTTCTCTGGCCTCAGCTATGAGCTCCAACCCCTCCCATCTGAGAGAGCTGGACCTGAGCTACAATCATCCTGGAGACTCAGGAATGAAGCTGCTGTCGGCTGGACTGAAGGATCCAGGCTGGAGACTCAACACTCTCAGGTATGGAGAGAATGTTTGATATAGGAGAAAGAGTTGTAAACATTTCCTGTATCATTTATTCACTTGCTCTTTATTTCAGGCAGATGTGACATGAACAATCTCACATTCAGAAATATTTTTAGGAACGGAAACTCTTTGCATAAAATTTTGGCTTCAGCAATTATCCGTTCTGCATTCCGCTTGGGCAGCTCATTTCTATCATAGCCTCCCACAGGCTAGCCAAGCCAAATGGGACTCCTTCTTCAGCCTGATGTCACCCTTTACCCCCGGTTTCCACCATTTGGTTTCGCGGTTACCATCACGACAGACACAAACCATCAGTGCAGCAGGTTCAGCAATGGAGGGGCTGAACATTGTCCATTCAGACTCAGTGTCCTCACTCTGCCTTGGAATGCTGCCAAAGCTCTGCCAGAGGTGGGAAATGAAGATCTGATGGACCAGGGCCTCTGCCAGGCGTTCCCAGTGCACCCTTACTATACATTTAGGTGTCTTTCCAGCATCCTCCCCCACCACCTGATTTAACTCACCACCAGGTGGTAATCAGTTGAGCACTCAGCCCTTGTCTTCTCCCAAGCATCCAGAACATATGGCCATAGATCTAATGATACGATTACAAAATCGATCATCAACCTAGTGATCGTGGCTCAAAGAGTTGGAAGTTTGTCTTGTAATCAGAAGGTTGCTGGTTCAAGCCCCGGCTCTGACAGTCTCGGTCGTTGTTTCCTTGGGCAAGGCACTTCACCCGTTGCCTCCCTGTGGTTGTCAGAGGGCCCGGTGGTGCCAGTGTCCTGCAGCTTCACCTCTGTCAGTGCGGTCCAGGGCAGCTTTGGCTACAATGTAGCTTGCCATCCCCAGTGTGTGAATGGGTGGATGACTGAATGCAGAGTAAAGCGCTTGGGGTCCATAGGGACTAAGTAAAGTGCTATACTCTAAGGAGCTTGGAAAGAAAAGCGACTTCTTAAAGGACTTCTTTAAGTTGCTTGAAGACGTTTCACCTCTCAACCGAAAAGCTTCTTCAGTTCTAAGGGTCAAATGGTGGAGAATCCCAGATTTAAACCCAGTGGGAGTTTCGCTCCAAAGAGGGACAAAGGACCCCCTGATGATCCTCTACCTAATCACAGCCGAGGTGTGAAAATGGGTGTGGGTCCCAATCAGCCAGGGTTTCGGTTGAGCTCATTGTGAAACCTGGCCCCACCCTATCATGTGATTTCCTGAGGTCAGATGGCCCAGGATGTGAGTGGGCATTAAGGCGTCTGGGGAGGGAACTCAAAACTGGATTATAGATGGCAGACAGTTGGTGTCGTAAACCACCGCCTCTGTTCAAAGATGGTCACAGTGGTCATAAATGGCTTCTTTCACTCCTCTTTCAAACCATCTGTCCTCTTTGTCCAAAATGTGAACACTGGCATCCTCGAGGACAGATGGTTTGAAAGAGGAGTGAAAGAAGCCACCTTCACAGACATAAAGCGCTATACAAATACAGGCCACTTACCATTTACATGCACTTATGGACACACTTATGTTCGAAAATTGTGTTTGTTATTGAAAAATCTGTCCAGTAACAGAACACCACTCTGCCTCAAATCAGGCAGGCTGTTCATTCCAATCACTTCCCTCCAGGATCTTGCCACTGTTGCAAATATGACGTCTCCCAGTAGGACACCTGAGTCCCTAGGTGAATAATCCACAAACACCTCACCCAGGGACTCCAAGAAGATTGGGTACTCTGAATTATCATTGGACACATAAGTGCAGATGACAATCAGGACCTGTTCCCCAACCTGAAAGCACAAGGAACTTCTTCCTACTTGTCCACCAGGAAAAAATGTACAGACAGAAACCTGAGGTGATACCAAGATACCCACTCCAGCCTGCCACCTCTCACTTAGGGCAACTCCAGACTAGGACAAAGTCCAGCCCCTCTCTAGCAGTCTGGTTCTAGAACCCAAGCTGTGCATTAAGGTGAGCCCAAATATATCTAGCTGGTACCACTCAACCTCACGCACTAACTCAGGCTCTTACCCCGCCAGAGAGGTGACATTCCATGTCCCATTTGCTAAGTCATAGTAATTGGGTACCCTTATCCCATGTGGAGTGAACTGTTCCTTTGATTTCATACTCATATGGGGTCTTTTGTCTCGCTATTTGTCTGGTCCCTCAACCAGGACCAATTTGCCATGGGAGACCCTTGCTCCCTGGTACAACATAGCGCCTAGGATACCTGGGACACACAAAACCCTCCACCGTGATAAGGTAGAAATTCAGGGAGGAGAACACATGTTTTTTCTCTTTTACCTTTCATTTAGTTTTGGCAATGAATTCATTATGTAAATCTCTAATAAACTATGAAAAATAAACAGCATGTCACACAGTTTGTGTTTCCATTCTGCTGTTATCGTTGTGTGCTGTACTGCATGGGGATGCTGCACTCACTCAGAGGTCAGAGGTCATGTATAGTAACCACACTGACACCAAGAGGAGAAAAACAGCTGGCAGCAAAGGCAGGGAGGTGTCCATTTCAGCTTAACAGAAGAGGAATATAAAGATAGTGAAGGTCACAGTTTGAATCGGTCATATTTCATTCAATATAGTCGTGTACTGACAGATCCAGGATCAGTCCAAATCATCAGTAACGTATGGATTGAAGTACAGTGGGGCAAAAAAGTATTTAGTCAGCCACCGATTGTGCAAGTTCCCCCACTTAAAATGATGACAGAGGTCAGTAATTTGCACCAGAGGTACACTTCAACTGTGAGAGACAGAATGTGAAAAAAAAAAATCCATGAATCCACATGGTAGGATTTGTAAAGAATTTATTCGTAAATTAGGGTGGAAAATAAGTATTTGGTCACCTCAAACAAGGAAAATCTCTGGCTCTCACAGACCTGTAACGTCTTCTGTAAGAAGCTTTTCTGTCCCCCACTCGTTACCTGTATGAATGGCACCTGTTTGAACTCATCATCTGTATAAAAGACACCTGTCCACAGCCTCAAACAGTCAGACTCCAAACTCCGCCATGGCCAAGACCAAAGAGCTTTTGAAGGACACCAGGAAAAGTATTGTAGACCTGCACCAGACTGGGAAGAGTGAATCTACAATAGGCAAGCAGCTTGGTGTGAAAAAATCAACTGTGGGAGCAATCATCAGGAAATGGAAGACATACAAGACCACTGATAATCTCCCTCGATCTGGGGCTCCACGCAAGATCTCATCCCGTGGGGTCAAAATGATCATGAGAACGGTGAGCAAAGATCCCAGAACCACACGGGGGGACCTGGTGAATGACCTGCAGAGAGCTGGGACCAAAGTAACAAAGGTCACCATCAGTAACACACTACAACGGCAGGGAATCAAATCCCGCAGTGCCAGACGTGTTCCGCTGCTGAAGCCAGTGCATGTCCAGGCCCGTCTGAAGTTTGCCAGAGAGCACATGGATGATACAGCAGAGGATTGGGAGAATGTCATGTGGTCAGATGAAACCAAAGTAGAACTTTTTGGTATAAACTCAACTCGTCGTGTTTGGAGGAAGAAGAATACTGAGTTGCATCCCAAGAACACCATACCTACTCTGAAGCATGGGGGTGGAAACATCATGCTATGGGGCTGTTTTTCTGCCAAGGGGACAGGACGACTGATCCGTGTTAAGGACAGAATGAATGGGGCCATGTATCGTGAGATTTTGAGCCAAAACCTCCTTCCATCAGTGAGAACTTTGAAGATGAAATGAGGCTGGGTCTTCCAACATGACAATGATCCAAAACACACCGCCCGGGCAACAAAGGAGTGGCTCCGTAAGAAGCATTTGAAAGTCCTGGAGTGGCCTAGCCAGTCTCCAGACCTCAACCCCATAGAAAATCTGTGGCAGGAGTTGAAAGTCCGTGTTGCTCGGCGACAGCCCCAAAACATCACTGCTCTCGAGAAGATCTGCATGGAGGAATGGGCCAAAATACCAGCTACTGTGTGTGCAAACCTGGTAAAGACCTATAGTAAACGTTTGACCTCTGTTATTGCCAACAAAGGTTATGTTACAAAGTATTGAGTTGTATTTTTGTTATTGACCAAATACTTATTTTCCACCCTGATTTACGAATAAATTCTTTACAAATCCTACCATGTGGATTCATGGATTTTTTTTTCACATTCTGTCTCTCACAGTTGAAGTGTACCTCTGGTGCAAATTACTGACCTCTGTCATCATTTTAGGTGGGGGAACTTGCACAATCGGTGGCTGACTAAATACTTTTTTGCCCCACTGTATATTTGTGAAAATGTTGGACTGTTCCTTTATCAGTGTGTAACAGTGTGTGTATGAGAGCCATGTAATGTCCATGTGTGCATGCTGACTGTGCTGCTCTGACCCCCCTCTTCCTTTCAGGGTGGAGCCTGCTGGAGTCCGATGGTTGAGACCAGGTCTGAGGAAGTGTAAGTGTGTTTTTAATGGGATTCATGAAAACAAAGTAGCACACATTCAACCATCTTCATCATGTCAGGAGTCATCATCAAAGTGTCAATCAATGAACAGATGATGGATCAATAACTGCAGCTGGATTGTGTTTGTTCTCTCCATCAGATTCCTGTCAACTCACAATCGACACAAACACCATAGGCAGAAAACTTAAAATGTCCAACAACAACAGGAAGGTGACACGTGAAGGATATCAGTCATATCCTGATCATCCAGACAGATTTAATATCTATTCTCAGCTGCTGTGTAGAAATGGTCTGACTGGTCGCTGTTACTGGGAGGTCGAGTGGAGAGGAGACGTTTATATATCAGTGAGTTACAGAAGCATCAGAAGGAAAGGACGCAGTGATGAGTGTGAGTTTGGAGAGAACAATCATTCCTGGAGTCTGTACTGCACTGAGGATGGTCCTGTTCGTGTCTGGCACAATAAGAGATCAACATCAACATCCTCCTCCTCCTCCTCCTCCTCCTCCTCCTCCTCCTCCTCCTCCTCCTCCTCCTCCTCCTCCTCCTCCTCTGTCTCTAACAGAGCAGCAGTGTATGTGGACTGTCCTGCTGGCACTCTGTCCTTCTACAGAGTCTCCTCTGACACTCTGATCCACCTCCACACCTTCAACACCACATTCACTCAAACTCTTTATCCTGGGTTTAGGTTCCGGTCTCGTGGTTCCTCAGTGTCCCTGTGCTGAGTGGAGTGTAAAGAGTGTCTCCTGTTACAGAAACACTCTGACTGTTGAACAGATAGTTCAGTCTGTACATGTCTGTCTCTTTCACTCACAAACACGTTTTCAGATTCATGGATTCAATCAGTTGATGTTTGAAACTCTTCTAAATGATTCCTTGTAAACTTCTTCCTCTTCAGTCCTTTAAAGATGGAAGCTCCCATTATTCCAGGATCCACATGTTGTTTTTCTGTCTTTTTCCACTCAAAGCTTTACATTGAATCTCAGTGTGTTGTGTTTCTCTGAAGCTCAGTTCATAACCAGCTCCTCTGCATTTTCAATAAGTCTGAACTCATTAAAATGAATCCAAATGTTTGATTTCTCTTTCCTAATGGGATGTTTCCAAACTTTCCACATGCTCTTACTGTTTCACTCATTGTTGGAAGCTCATCATTTGAAAATGTTTCAGCCATAGAAGCTGAAAATATTGTCACGATAGTTTTGAATGCAGTTCTAACCAGTGTGCTGGGTTTTTAAAAATACGTGGCTGCTGCCTGATGTTGGGCCCACAGAGGAAGACGACTCACTCACTCTTCTTCACTTCCTCCTTAAACATGTGGAAGGAGAGCAAAGTGCTGCCAGACTCTTATTTCTGACAGGAACAGAAGAAACCACAGCAAACTGGTCCAGTTCTTCATCTTCATCACAATCTGTTTATTTCTGATGGTGTCTTCAGTCTGAGGGTTTGAAGTTTCCATGTCTGTGTGATGTGTGGTGTGAAGGCTGCTGGTTAAACTGGGACTCACTGTTTAAAGCACTGAGTGCTCATAGAGAGATGTTCCATGAGTCCCAGTACAGACTACAAACATGGTGGACACTTAGCTTTGATATCCACACACTCTGCACGTCTGTGAGTAACTGTGATGAAGATGTGCAGAGATCTGTGTCCAAACAGGAGAAAGACTGTAAAGACTCTGTGCTTCTAACAGCCTCTGTTAACATATGTGAGGCTGTTTGTTGTTGTTGCCATGGAGCTTTGCACTGTTTGGGTCAGCAGGTCATGTGATCAGGTTTGTTCTGCTGGACGATGGTTCAGTGTCAGGGTTTGTTTGCATTCATCAATAAATATCTAAATAAATCAAAGACTCCATGTTTGTTCTTTCATCATGTGACCTCTGCTCATCCATCTCTGTGTGTATCAGGATACATTTAGTTCATAATACACAGAAAAATCAGAGTTATTACCTGTAATAAATGTGAAAGATTCCTGCAGTGATAACCAGGCAGGACTGAAACACATCCAAGCTGTCACCACGGTAACAGCACCGTCCATCCACAGGTGAGGGGAGGAGCAAAAAGAGGGACTTTCACCATTTTATACTAAAAACACTCAACTAATGTTTCTAATATGAAACAAATGAGCCCACATTAATGTGAGCGTTTATTAAATAATAATAATCATGATTTCCTCCTGATCTCATTTCCACAGCAGAGAAAACTGTGGTGTATATTGAGGTGGAGGGTGTGGTCTGTGGCTCAGGTGTAGAGTGAGGGTGGGGTGCACCACAGCAGCATGCTGGGACTGCTGAGGGTGGAGGAGGGAGTGATGATGACATCAGAGCTGCAGCACAGAGACCAGTGAACACACAGTCTGTTCATCTTTGCATAGATACAATATACAGCACAATATTGAATGACAGACACGCTGTGGGAGCTTCCACAGATACACTGACGTCAGCATCCAGAGTCCTCCTGCTGCTCCCCCCTCAGAGCCCCGTGATCAGCACCAACACATTCAGTTAGATGACAGAGTCCAGCTGCAGCTAGAATCAGCTCCCCTCTGTGAACAACAGCACAGCGTCAGTGTTTCACACTCAGTGAAAGGAGGAAACAGCAGAAGAACACCATGTGTGCTACGTTTCCCAGGACACACTACAAACTGCACAAATACAGAGCAGCACGTGGAAGGACCTGGAGCTGCATTTAAAGAGAAAAGACAGCGTGATGTCCTGTATGGACAGGTGGAAGGAACCAAGTCCTCAGCTGGAACACTCGTGTTTGTCCACAGACAGGAAACACAGCAGGAAACTTCCTCACAGAAGTGCAGCTCATGGATAACACACTTCCTGTCAGTCAGAATGAGGCTGCAGCCAAACACAGAAAGGTGTTTTTGTCCAGATGAGCCCAGAGAAGAAACACGAGTGTTCACAGACATCAGAAGCTCAGAGAGGTGAAACATGAGGTTGGAGTCCTCGTCAGCATCCAGAAAAGCTGCTGTGAAACCCTGAGTACTGTTGGATTGTAGTGTTATTTTATGCCATGTTATACCCCGAATTAAAGAGGGTGAATTATTATGTAGTTTTAGTTTGCATTATTCTCCTGAATTAGAAGAAGCTGATAACTATTGCATTAGTTAAACTGATTTGCATTACATTAAACTGCTGACTTGTTGTGAATGAATGACATTGTTTTATGATGCATTATACTGCTGAGTTATAAGAAATACTGTTCGCAGAAAGTGATTGTCTTATTTGTCTGATTAGAAGAGAACGGAACATGCTGGAGTTTTCTGCCCCATCTCAGTAGGAGCAGATAAACGGGGAGCCAAGGTCGTAGCTTAGGCGCCGTGTGAGAGAAAGCATGTGAGTGTTTAGGCTTTTTATGATAAGGTGGAGGCACCAGAGGCTATAAGAGTTTGAGTAATGCTCCACCATTTTGAGATCTGAGGCTGTCTGCATACAGTGTCCATCTCCCACGCGTGTGTGCATTAAAATCATCGTTTGACTCAACCCGACCGGACCAGTGTTGTTATTGTGGTTTTTCTCTTGTTTCCATCCCCAATTTGAACTCGTAACAGCTTGGGGGCTCGTCCTGTGGTATTGGGGTGGAATTTAAAAGTTTGGACGGTCCGAGGTTGTCGAACGGACAGGCACAAGCCAGTGGTCTGATGTGAGTGGGCAAAAGCCGGCTTATCTAAAGGTAAGGCACTACCTGTTGAATTATTTCCAAAGTGTGCCAAATTGGATATGACTAAATTAAAGTCTACTCACTGAAATTACTGGTAGAGGGTCTGCTTTGATTTTGATGAGAATCACCGTGTGTTATGCAGTTAAAGTTGTTTAAGAATATGTAATGAAGTTGAAGAAATATGAAAGTAATAATGTTGGGTTTGAGTCCCTGGATATTGAGTTAAAGGCTCAGGTAGTTTGGTAGGGAATTGGCTAGGTATATTTTAGAAATTAGGCCAGAGGCTGTTCCAGAAGTAACAGATACTGGTTAATTGATTACAAAAAAGTTATCTTTCTTCGGTTGGACCCGTTATGGTAAAATTTGTCAAAATTGTGTAGGCGAAAATTGTTATAGGACGGCACCAGAAGTTGCTAAGAAGCACATAGCCCGGAGGTTACGCTCCCTCCTGGCCGTGGACGCGTGGCCTTGACCTGTCGGCGAACAGGGTTAGTTCAGTTTGGCTTAACTGTGGGGTACAGGGCATCCTGAAATAAGCTAGGAGTTAGAGTCTCCTCACCGTTTGAAACGGTGTGATGTGCTTTTTTGGATACTGTTAAATTGAGTTAGGGATTTTAGAAATTAGGTCAGAAACTGTTCCCAGAAGTAACAGATACTGTTTGATTGATTACAAAAAAGTGAGACTTTCTTCGGTAAGACCCGTTATTTTAAATTTGTCGAAATTTGTTAGGTGCTGAATCTGTCAGGCCTGTCAGTGATTGTAAATATAAGACGTCTTTGTAATATAAAATAATAGAGTTTTGCCTGAGCTTTGTGTGACCCTGTGTGTGACGTGCAGCTGCAGCGCTGCGAGCTATTTTTAGACTGTGTGTGAACATGCAAATGAGCTGTGAGGCGCACAGAGGTCTTTTGTTGCTGTTTAGCGTGTTTTTGAGTTTTATAATTATGATTTGCAAATAATGATACATGCCTGTAATTTTGCTGATTATAATATTATAAATAAGGTTTTGAATGACTATGCTGAATGTTTGATGTTCGGCTGGGTTTTGATATAGAAGAGACAAATCGTATATGATTAAGACCGGCACCTCAGTCGGCAGAGTAAGATTGTGATGAAAATGATATTAAATAAATCTCTCAGTGTGTTGATACAGGTGGCTACGGGCCTGGACCAACTGCCCCCACAAGCACAGCGGCCGAAGCAAAATTATAGTTATGGAAACCAAATTCAGCAAGAATCAGCAGCTGTGGAAAAGACAGCAGCTAGCAGAGAATTAAAGGAGGAATTAAGAGGAGTTTTTAACATATAACATTGGGCCCAACAAACTTGTGGAGGTTGGGAAGGCGTCCGGAGCATCACAACAAAAGGTGAAACAAAAACACACACAAGCAGAGAAATGTGAGAGAGAGGCACGTGTTAGAGAAATGCCTTGTTTGAGAAAAAAGTGGAATTAATCCACCTATAAACGCACATACACGCAATGAAGAAACAGCTTACACTCATGAACGTGTGAAGACTTTACGGCAAGTTTAAAGCAGTGAAACTTAACATACACCCGCCGTTAAATAATAAAGTTTATCCAGTACTAACAAATAAACTCTCTGGGTTGTCAGGACAGTCAGCGTTAAAGCCACTTTCAGTCCATACTAAGATGGCGTTGAACGTCTTCAGGGCGGAAAAGGGTTGGTGTGACCAAGGTGTGGTTTGGCTTGTTGTATGTATATTTTGAGATCAGATGGCTCTGGATGGACCAGTTACCAGGCCATGGAAGGAGGACAGACTCATTTAAGAGGAGAAGGAATTTCCTGGGATTGGAGATCCTCTGGGTGAGTGGTTGATTAAGAGCATACATAAAATAAAAGCTATCTGTTGTTATTAATTGGTAATAGATTGATGATTGGCCACATCTACAGCTGTATTGACTTGTGGTGGACGTAGTCTGCTTCATGTTTAAGTAATCTAATTAACAGATTGAAAATAGACCCATTAAAGGAAGAATATGCAGCGCCACCCTGTCAGACGCCAGTGATGGTGGAGCTCAGTGATGAATCAGGTGAGCTGCATTCATGGCTGAATCAAAACAGAGTTTCCCCTGCTGTGGTCAGGGAGGGAGAAACCAGGGGAAGGTCAAATTTAAGAGAGCCATCTATAAACGTTTATGTGTCAAATTAAACGGGAAAAAGGGGGTGTTTTACTGTTATTTTCACATCGGCATTATTATTGTATCAGAATCAAGTACTAAGCATTGCATTGATCATCATCTAATTGAAGTTTTTGATATTATACTAACATTTGCGTTCCAGTGATTGCTATAACCTCAGGTTGATCTTTATTTACAGGTGTTAGGATAATCATATAATCTTTCTTTGCAGGTGTAACCATGATCATTTTTATACATATTGCAGTTTGTTGCTCAGTATAGAGTTGTGCTCAAGCTAATAAGGGTTAAAAGCTACAGTCAACGCGATGTTTGGCTGATCTATGGATTTGAGTGACTTGGAGCAAAGAAGGCCGCACGCGCTTACACACCACTGATATCATATTATTCTTTGTGATCTTTTATTCAATTATGTCTTTTGCTAAGCTTAAGTAGTGGTAGTTGATTAAATGACATTTATTAAAATATTAAATACCTGAGTCAGAACATTACACGCAGGTCAACTTAATAATCTGGGAAACCTTGTAGCTGCCTAACCTTTTCTTTTAATGTTCTAGCTCCGTTGATTTGACACATTGGAGTGTGCCAAAAAGGGGGAAGTTGAGTTTTAACATCAAACAAGGATTATTTGAACATTTTATAATTTCATTTGTGTCTTGAATACCTTAGGTATGGTAAAGCTTAAGCTAATAGTGGCCCGAGAAGTTTCCGGACTTTTATTTAGAGAATCAGTGAGAAGCATAGATCATTATTTCCATGTTTAAGCATCAATCATTGAAATGAACTGGATAGCGTTTAGAAGATTCGTTAATTTATTTGCCTTTTGTTAAAAAGAGTGGTTTCAATAATTTTCAGACACACCTTGCAAATGTGCTTATAATGAGTTGGCACTCGGCCTTTTGAAGGTCAGAAGCTTCGTTCGGCGTGATGGTCCGGACTGATAAAGTGTAGGAAACGCCTCGAGTGCAGAGGGCTAAATGCAAACATGCTTACACACACATAGGATATGATTAGAATAAGTCCCTGAAACATTTTGAATGTTTTAAACCAATTCTGAATCACTAGAAGGTCAGTAGATAACAACATTAGATTATTAGGGTTAGGAAGAGAGGTGTTTTGGTTTTTTGTCTCTCACAGAGAAAAGGAACAGACACCAGACGAGGTCACAGATATGCGAGGATCCTTGGCAGCAGAGACAGATACGGTGACTGCCGAGACACCAACTGGGTCTAAGGGTGATGGCGTTTGGGCTCCGGGTAGTCACCTCGAAAGGATGGATCCCATAAACACAGCAATGACCATGAAGGGGTTGGCGGAAATCCGGGAACACCAGACCAACGAGGTTCGAAAGGCTCTTGGGCAAAAGGGGGACGCGTTCCTGATCTTTTCTGGAGGACACACAGGACCCGAGGATGCACAGATCGTTGTTTGAAATCGGGGCAGAATAATCCCCTGATCTGTGCCACGACTGAAGGGTTGTCTAACCCCTGAGGTTGAAGAAAGAAGAGCAGAGGATCACCCAACTGGACGACACTGGTAGCTGCAGCAATAAAATAAAGGTTAAAAGCTCCTTGGACAGAGGTTCTAGTCTGAGTACGTCTGAAGGGTATAAGGTAGCACCAAATAAAGCTGTGGGGGAACTGGGGAGTGTCATCTGTACCTGCTATTGTTGGAATAATAGTTTTTCTTGCATCTGCACTGCGCAAACACAGAGGTCATCTCACATATGGTTCGCCCATCAGGGGGACAAAGGACCTCCGGAGTGAGAAGGGATGAACCCGGCCACACTGGATTACAGGGTGTTGGTGAGGTCATTATTCTAATGAGCTCATCAGGGGGAATTGTTAGATTATAATATTATTTTATGCCATGTTATACCCCTAATTAAAGATTGTGAATTATTATGTAGTTTTAGTTTGCATTATTCCCCTGAATTAGAAGAAGCTGATAACTATTGCATTAGTTAAACTGATTTGCATTAAAGTAGACTGCTGATTTATTGTGAATGAATGATATTGTTTTATGATGCATTATACTGCTGAGTTATAAGAAATACTGTTCGCAGAAAGTCATCGCCTTATTTGTCTGATTAGAAGAGAACATACTGGAGTTTTCTGCCCCATCTCAGCAGGAGCAGATAAACAGGGAGCCAAGGTTGTAGCTTAGGCGCCGTGTGAGAGAAAAGCATGTGAGTGTTTAGGCTTTTATGATAAGGTGGGGGCACCAGAGGCTATAAGAGTTTGAGCAATGCTCCACCATTTTGAGATCTGAGGCTGTCTGCATACAGTGTCCATCTCCCACGCGTGTGATCATTAAAATCATCGTTTGACTCAACCCGGCCGGACCAGTGTTGTTATTGTGGTTTTTCTCTTGTGTCCATCCCCAATTTGAACTCGTAACACATCGTGGTTTGGGAACAGCTGTGTGAAGGACCAAAAAGCTCTCCAGAGAGTGATCCATACAGCAGAACGCTGCTGCAGGATTGCTCTCCCCCCGCTTCAGGACACCTACACCAGGAGATGCCGGACTAGAGCAGCGCAGATACTGAAGGACCCGTCCCATCCTGGCAACAAACTGTTCCAACTTCTGCAATCTGGTAGAAGGTTCTGCATCATCCGGGCAAGGACAGAGAGACTCAAGAGGAGCTTCTATCCCCAAGCCATCCGTGCCCTAAACACACACACACCCGCCCTCTCACATCATCTATAATTGACTGAGACAGGACTCTTCCAGACACTAAACCAAGGCACAATGTACATTTCAATTCCTTTAATTTTAAATATGTTTATATTGTCTATCCTGTAAAATAGTCAGATGTCTATTCATATTAATGTACAGAATTCACCTGCTTGCTGCTACTACTGCACATTCACCCAGTGTATATACTATATGTATATATATATATATAATGTTCTTCCTCTACCCCCCCCCCAATTTTTGCACATGTCGAGGAGCGTGTCAGGCTACATTTCACTGTGTGTTATACTTGTATAACTATGCATGTGACAAATAAAGAACCTTGAACCTTGAACCTTTATTAGTGGTCTTTGATGAGTCGTTCCTGATCAATGGTCATACCAATTTGCATAATTATGATGAAGCAATTCACCCCACAACCCATCATTACTTCAGTTCGCTGGTTTCAGTGATTATGATAATGTACTCTTTATAATTTGGGGGAAGACTGCAGTCAGCTTAGACTGAAGAAGTCACTTGGATGAGTGACGAAACGTTTCTCCCACTGAAAACGTCCAGATGAACAGAATCAAGTTTTTCAGATTGACATAAAAAGGATGATTGACAGTTCATCAAGACATATAAATGACTATGTGTTATACCATTATAGAGACCTAATACATTGATAGGACAAGTTAAGTATTTATGGAAAAGTTGTTTTATGTGCACAAGATTGTTACTTTCAAATTTAATTTGTGAATACTAATAACTCAATTTGACATCAGTGTAACCTACCACAATCAATAATTAATCAGCTTGGAAAAGCTATTAAAAGGATGAATAGTTTAAAGGGAACAGAAACAGTTTTCAGCAGAACAGAATACATAAGCCTTAGATTTGCACAAAAAGTTCAAACATAAAAATTCACATGTTCTTCTCATGTAACCCTCAGCATGTTTCCGAACTGTGTCTGAATGACATAGCAGCAACTCTAGTGATCATGATGTTATGACTGTTTGTTGAGCTTTCATTGAAGTTAAAGACAGTAGAATACACATTGATTTACCTGTAATTTATCCAATGTGTTGAACTTTTCCTCCTCCTGGACTTTTCTGCAGGTGTTTCGCACATTGCATCCTTCTGTATCTTCTGTGCTCTATAATAAATTAAAACACTTTACCATTTAAATATTGTTTAATATGTGTGGTGTGTTAGTATATTATAATTCACTGTTTTAAAGTGTCATTTTTGCCTTGCATTCCATATTTTCCTATTGATATCAATCAAAACTAAATGACCATAATTCAAACATTAATATGACAAAAACAATGATCACCTGACTTATGGAAGTTGGAGTTGGATCCTCATTCTGATTTCCTTGTCCTTCACTGTTTGGAAATGGGTCCCTCAACAGTTCTTTGCATTTTTTCCTCCTTGTCCACAAGATTTATTGTAAATGGTGCTGATTTTTTAGTCTTATTTTTTACATGGTCATAGATTGTTTGAACAATCACATCAGCACATGCCCTGGCAGGAAGGTTGTATATTCCTGAACTTACTGCTGGAATTGCAATAGAACACAGTTTGTGCTCCTCTGCCTTTTGCAAAACACTGATTATGGCCTGTCGCAACATAGGTTTTGCCTGTGTGACATCTTTGGCTGATGGTTTGCTTTGCAGACATGGTCCCACTACGTGAATAATTTTTTGGCAAGACAGGTTCCCAGCACTTGTTACCATAGCTTCTCCAGTCCGCAGAGGTCCGTTTTCTGCTTTGTAATTATTGCTCTCTTTCTGTATTTTTGGCCCACCACATTCTGAGATCGCCAATGCCAGCCCACCACAATGTTGTAACATGGTATTTGCTGCACTGACAACAGCGTCCACTTGAAACTTGCAGAGATCAGCAATCCACACTGAAATGTCTACATCTTGCGTGAGATGTGCTGACATTATCCTTTTTTGTGTTGCTGCTTGTTGTTTTTCATCCTGGTGAGAAAATTTATAAAATGAAAAATAAAAACTTTAAATAACAAAATAAATATAGAATTCATAACATTATAAAAAAATTAAGAAAGATAAATACAGTGATTGTAATATACATATTATTCGAGGTCCAGCATAGCTCAACAACAATGTATTTCAAAATTAGATTAGGCAAAACTACTACAGATGCCAGCCATCTCTTTGTATTAGCTGCTGTATTAGAAAGCATGAACTAGTGCTATTAGATCCAAATTTTCATTGTTCTCACAGAATAACATTAAAATTTAAAAACACACTCACATATTTATCTCTCTCTATGTATATCTATGTATCGATCTATTGATGGATAGATATTAAAATGTCTGTCTTTTTTTTAAACAGTATTGAGCAATCACTCCAACAGTTTAAATGCCTTTCATGACCGGCCTTTTTCACTCATTCTTACTCGAATACTACCGACTGACATTATTCTGAGAAAATGAAGTGACTTCTTGACGACCCAATTAACTCGAACTTTTTAGTTGCTCTAAGAACAAAGGAACCTACGAACATAAGTCATGATATGAACCAGTATTATGGCTGCCCTTCAAGATTATCGGATCAAAAACAGGAACGACTGCCAAGAAGTAAGAATCAATGAAGCGAAATATGGCTCACTGACTGTGATATGCAAAATTAAAAACATCAGTGGCCACAGTTTTTAATGGGTGATGAATCGTAAAATTACATTTTTTCATTCATATCATCATCTGTAGGTTATGAGAATATGAGTACAGAGATACAATATTAATATCTACAGCCAATGATTAAAAACAAAATATATTGTCACTGTTCAGGGATGTAATTTGGCCATTGGTGGTGTTGTTCTCAAGGCTTCTTCGAGGAGCATCCGGGAGAACTACTTTCAAAGTATTTAAATAAGAAGAAAGCTTGCTTTTCTTTTAGAAGGTTCCCTTAATAAATATTTACTAGCAACCTCTTTAAAATGATAATTAAGGGTTTGTGTTTATACATAAAAAAATAACAAATTAAAATCATTAATCACAATAATAGTTTGTTTATACAATTAAAATATATATATATATCTCAAACCTGTTTAGTGACAGCTTCAGTCTGCTCTGTGGGCACATCTGAGTGTGGTGGTTCTTCTTGATGATCCTTATAAAAATAATAAAATTACAACTTTACATGGAAGAACACAGAATACTTACAGAACACACATGAAAATGTATGTCTTTAGCAGAACTTACATTATTCTCCATCTATAATACATACATAGGTTTAGACAATATACAGTCTTTGTCTGTGTTTATATGTTACTGCATTTACAGAACAAAATGTTAAGTGATATAAATGGTCTTCTACAACAGCAATAACTAACAATAATGCTAATTATTTCACTAACATCAAGTATTTTATGGGTAGCTGTTGCCATGTGTGGAGCTTACAATATCATGATTTTCATTACCAAAGTTTTCCTAAAAGCTGTGAAAGACTAATGATGTTTTTAATTCTAAAATGTATTATGGCACATAACATGGTTATTTGATGTATACAAAGCAGTTTTAACACATAGATGAGTTATAATTACTGTACATTTATGTATAGTTAACATCGTTAACTATAATTGTATTGACTGTATTAGATTGAATACAAGTTTCCATTAATTTCTGAGGAGTTTTACAGTGAATCTGGCTGAAACTTGGCACACAGGTACAGTAGGTGTCCTAGAGGAGGAATCTGTTGAAAGTTGGACCTCAACTACTCAGGATGATTTTTGAATGAATTTTTAAAAATTGACATAATTCTATTGTATTGACTGTGAATGTGTATTGACTAGATTGAATACAAGTTTCCTGTAATTTCTGAGGAATATTACAGTAAATCTGGACCAAACCTGGCCCAGAGGTAAAGTAGGTGTTGCAGAGGAGGACTGTGTTGAACACTTGGCATCGACTGTTAAGAATGATTTTTAATGAATTTCTGAATATGCAACCAGACTGTCACGATGGCTGTATTGGGCTGTTCCATTGCAATTTGTGTGCGCGTGTGCCCGTGTGACTGTTCGTGCGCGTGTACGTGTGCGCGGGTCTAGGCTTTCAATCGGGATATAAAGCGAAAAGGCGCTACCGTAAAGACTGGTGTAAAAGCGCAAGGAAATTTATGCGGCGGATAAGAGGCTGGCTTGACCGCGGCTCACAAATGACGGCTCACTTTACCGCGGTACCAAATCCCACATGTTGCCTTTTTTTAAATTGGTCGACATGGTGCATTTTTCCACCGATAGGAAACGTGGATTTTTTCCCTTTTTTATACTGTTTTCGCGCTTAAAACACACACACACACACACAAATCTGACGACAGTATTTAGAAAAAGTCTGGATTTACTGGCCTGTAATTAAAATGTAAAAACATTGAAGTCTGAACTTTCAATGTGGCTGAAACAGAGACTCAGCGTGGCTGCAGCTTGTTGCTGTGTCAGCTTACATCAGTCATGTGATTTGGAGGTGCAGCGTGTCCGTGGACCACAGAGGGTTAATAACACTCACCTTCCTTCCATTTCCACAGTGTAACATCCACCCACCTGTGTAAAATCCGAAATTCCCATGGTGTTCAAAATGTGCTCTGGCACAATCATGAGCATCGCTTGCTACTGAAAACAAGAAAAAAGCCGGTCCTGCTATGGGCTGAACCATTTGTTACTGATGCGGGGGGGACACTATGGAATATATTCAGTTTTAGCATTTATATTCACTGCTGACTGTAACTACGCTCAAACTGTTAATGCTATCTTATTTTAACAAACAAACAACACTGTTCTGATGGTATATATGCATCAATCTATCAATCGTTTGTTGTAAGATTCAGATAATTATTTTTTAAAATCTAGACATTTTAAATGAGAATAAGAAAGAAAAGTATTTCTTTGTGCCCCCCTTTCCCTGTTAATGCCCTACCTGCCCCCCTGGCAACACTTTGCTAGACCCGCCCCTGCACAGTTACCAGCTGTCAGCTGCTTAGAAAAGGATCCTGGTGTTATTTGTCTCTCAGAAACAGTTCATAACTTCAACTCATTCATGTCACCTAAAAGGTAAACCTGTTTCTCCATCACAGCTCTGATGATCCAGTAAGGACATCTCCTGGTTTCATCTTCATGTTTCCCTCTCACCAGATAACCAAACCAATATCATGACCAGCAGCTTTACAGCTGTGGCTCCAGCAAACATCAGCTGATACTAGAAATTAATATTAAATAAATTCTAACAACAGCTGATCAAGCTTAAACGTGCTGCTGTTGTTTAGCGCGACATCCGCTGGTTTCCTCTTTCTGGCGCAAAGTGGGCGATAAATAAACAAGAGAGAAAAGCCGATCAGCTGATCATTGATCAGTTTCATGATTGAAGTAGAAACAGGAAAGGGAGGGTGAGAGGATGAGAGAAGAAGAGGCAGCTGTGCAGCAAAGACACAGAATAAATCCAGCTTTGTGTCTTTTTCATTGTACTTGAATTACGGGACAAACTGTTCTCCTTTTTACCACGCAGTACGGAAAAAGTCAGAATAAAGAAAATAAACTCCACCTAAACTTGGTTCATATCTGACCCAGAGAGACTGCAGGTCATAACTTCTTACCTGAAGTTCAGTTCACACTTGGACCGGCGGCCGCCTCGGGTCTCTTTTCCTTCATCCACCTGCTGGCCTCCACCACTTGCTAATGTTATTGAATCTGTGGAAGCTCCGCGATAACCACCACACGAAGTAACGAGTAACGACCCTATCTAAATCCCAGTAACGAGTAACGACCCTATCTAAATCCCAGTAACGAGTAACGCGTTCCTGGTTTTGGAATAATAACTAGTTACCGTGCTCGTTACCACAATAATAACGTAGTTACTGTAACGCGTTACTTAATAACGCGTTAGTCCCAACACTGCCTAGCACACAATGATTGGACATTGGCAGATGTGTCTGTGTCGACCTTTCAAATGCTGTTGAATCCAAAACATCAGCGGCTCCTCGGCTGCTCACTTCATGCACTTCTGTCTGTGTGACAGTCCAATGACATCACAGCTGTTTCCAGCCCCAGTGTCTCAGGACTGGACACCTTTAAACATGTCGAGGATCAAACAGCGTCCAGCTAAACACACATGAAACTATCAGAGCTGACAATCATTCCAATAACATCTAATGGTTCATGTATGTAGACACAGCACTACAAGGAAATGGCTCTCAGCATCTGGCTGTGGGAACACATGAGTCCCTGTTTGTGTTCAGATTGTGTGCATGTTTTAGACGTGTGTCACAGATGTGACCTAGTAAAGTGTAGCTGAACATTAGTAACGTTATTACCACTCTCAGCTGGTCCTTGTTCCAGACCTGAAGATCCTCTTCTTTCATTCAGCAGCAGCTTCAGGTCTCTGATGGTCCAGGGCTTGTTGTTGGGAAACAGCCCTGCTGGGATGATGGTGTCCTCACAGAAACAGTCAGTGATGCTGTTGATCTCCATCACAGAGCACGTCCCAGTCTGCAGTCTCAGTCCTGCAGGGCCTCGCTGGCTTCCTGACTCCACCCAGTCAACAACAGGAAGTGTTTGAAGTGCAGGAACAAACTGAGGCTGTGGTCAAACAGGAGTTTTGATCTCCTCGCTCTGACTCTCACTGCGGCCCCGCTGCTGTGTCAACATGTGTTTGTGCTAAACAATGATGGAAAGTGTTATAAATGACTTGTTGGCCTCTGATCTGTCACAAACAGCTGAAACGTGTCTCTCATGAGTCACATGAAGGTTTCTGACAGAAAGGACAAAAAGTAGCTGCAGTCAGTTTGTGTCATTTTTATATTTATTCATCTGGGAGAAAAATCTGAGGGACATTAAAATGTGTTTTCAACAGAGACAAGAACATGAATATAACAGAACAGGTAAATGAACATGTTTCAAGTAAACAGCTGGACTGATCAGGTCCAAACACAGAGTGATAAACTTGTCAAACAGCTGTCATATCTTTATATATAAGCTCTTTATAAATGCTGCTCACTGCAGTCTGTTTACTAATAATGTCAAACTGTTAGAAACACAGAAACATCAGAATGGTCTTTGTTCACAGAAACCTGTCTGGGATCCTTTGTTGTTCTTTTGATGCAGAGTTACATTATAAATATAAAGAGTTATTTCAGAGTCTCATCAGTTTTCCTGCATGTCTTTATTTAACACATCAGCAGGGCTGAAGCTCTCATGTTAAACACACACTGATCTATGGACACGTTCATGTGTTTCTAACAGAACCAGGCTGTTATCAGCCTGCACTAACATTATGTCACACACACTGAATGTAACAGTGACAGTTTACATCATCACACAATCAGCTGTGATTGTTTCACTGTCATCATCTGCACGCTTGAAGTACGCGCACTACGCGCACTACGCGTACTACGTACGGTGCGTATTATAAGTACGAGAAGTGCGGAAGTGAGAGGCTTGTGAAATGGGACGGTATACGCTTCGGTGCGCTGTTCAGGTTGCCTAGCAACCATGATACTAACCGCGAGACACGTTACATACAGCTTTGTGTGACAGAAATGAAGGAGAAAATGTTTTGTTGGTCATTCATTTTTGTCATGACGTCACTTTGATTAGCTGAGCATCTGAGGCTGAGACCACGGGACTGTAAACATGATTGTTGGGCTTCATGTCTGTGCTGAACAGTCGTTTAAGATTAGCTGTAAATAACAATTAGTTAATGTTGTTCATGAGACTAAAGTCATCTCACTGTGGTAATGTAAATATAATATGGCCAATATTATAGTATTGTCAGATTATTATGATATATATATATATCATATATACACACACACACACACACACACACACACACTATATATATATATATATATGTGTGTGTGTGTGTGTATGTATATATATATGATATATATACACACACACACACACATGTATATATATATATATATATATATATATATATGTGTGTGTGTGTGTATGTGTGTGTGTGTGTGTGTATATGATACACACACACACACACACACATATATATATATATACATACACATATACATATATTACTGACTTTCAGCTTGAATATATATATATATATATATATATACATACACACATATACATATATCACTGACTTTCAGCTTGTTGTGTTTGTGGATATATGACTGACTTTAATTATTACACATTCGCACATAAATAAGTGACGTCATATTCAGTACTTTTGACAGTTCACTCTTCGGCCGCTCCATCTTATTAGGGAAATTCCACATACATAAATGTAAATTTCAAGACTCAACCCCATCATTTAATTTGTTTTTGATTGAAATTGAATATTACTTAAACTCTCTTAAATTAACTTCCAATAAAAAGGTTTATCATTGATTGAAATTCATTCAGAAATGTTTAAGGAATGAGCTGTCACAACTTTCAACTACAAAGTTGTTATGAAGTCTGTCACATTCCCCCCTTTTTTTTCTTTTTTCTTTTTTCATCCTTTATTTATTTATCCTTCTTATTTCATTGTGCTGTATATTGTTACTCTTATTTGCCTTGTATGTCTACTGTACAAACTGAACTGGAATGACTGACTGTTCGCTTTATAAGTTCAATAAAGTTTGGAAAAAAAAAACCCTCTTCGGCCGCTCCCTTCTGCCGTAAATTCTCCACACCCACCGCCGCGCTATGAATTGTGGGATATATGGGACCACGAAGCGTGCACCGGACCATGCTTGATATTTGGGGAAATCGACGGCGCATTTGGAGTATGCATTTGAAGTACACTTCGAATTGGGACAGCCGTCGTCGCGTGGCGGTGATGTAACCGCACTTGAAATGCGTACTTCAAGCGTGCAGACCCTGAATTGGGACACAGCCATTCACACACTGGTGATGGCAGCTACATTGTAGCCACAGCCACCCTGGGGCGCACTGACAGAGGCGAGGCTGCCGGACACTGGCGCCACCAGGACCTCTGACCACCACCAGTAGGCGTCGGGTGAAGTGTCTTTCCCAAGGACACAACGACCGAGACTGTCAGAGCCGGGGCTCGAACCGACAACCTTCCGATTACAAGGCGAACTCCCAACTCTTGAGTCACGATCGCCAACTCAACTCAACTGCAGCCACATGGCTGCAGAGAGCAGCTGTATGTCAGTAACAATGTAGAGGACCAAGCTGACTGCTTAAGTTGGGCACACTGTGTGATTTTTGGACCATTATGAGACCATTTTTCACTCGTGTGACTGTTTTGGGGATCAACCCGAGTTTCGCCATAATCATGTGTCGTGCATCGTGTAGCACACACGGGGTAACGAGAAGCGATTAACACCTCACAACCAGCTCTTGATCAGCAATCACAAGAAAATCAAATGTGTTTGAAATCCTGGTCGCCCCTCGTGAAGGTGTCGCACTGTTGAAGCAGCGCCATGAGACGATTTAACGCGACCTCTCACACTGCGCACAAGTAAACACAGAAATGGAAGTGAAACAGATGGAGTAGCATCACAAGTGATGGAGGCACCACTTGTAGAACTTTGGCTCATCCCAGCCTTTTGTGTGACCTCACAAATGATCACAAACGCAACATCCATGAAAAGAGTTGGATGGACATCGCTGCTCAGCTGCAGCTGCCTGGTAAGTCCATGTTCCTCATTAGCAATTTAGCAAAGTTGATGGTGGTTGTGTGCGAGTGAAAGACAGAGACAGAGACAGATTTTGTGTTATAAGCTTCGTGTTATGGACGCACAGTGTGAGCAGCAGGTCGCAGCACAGCATCGGGCCATATAGTGTCAGACCTGCATTGTGACCTATGAACTTCTAACCCCTGCGAGTCGGTTGTTTGAGCACAAGCTGAATAACGTGACTGAAAAACTTCCACAGCGTGTGCCCAGCTTTACACAGAGTTCATCCTCTAACTGCTAGCAGCATTTAGTTATTCAGCATCTATTTAAGCCTTATTATCTGCTCCTCTCACCTCTGTTTACCTCTGACAACAAGAACATTTAGCCAACATGTTATTAGCTTTGGTGACATTATGAACAGGCATCAGTGCGGTCGCCTATCCGGTTGTTCAGTCTGACGTCACTAGCCGTGTCTGGGCCTAAACTCCGCTGCAGGTCCATATATCAAACGATCACTATGGCATTACTGAGAGTTGAAAAACTGTCTAAAGTCTTTCATCTTTAATAAAATGATCAGCGTTCTGCTCTACCAGGTGTAACAATTGAGTTTAACATCCAGGCATCCATGAAAACGGAATTTATGACATTTAACGGAGTTAGAAGTTAGCAGGGAGTTAGCTCGCTAGCTTCTATCTAAATACAATATAGCATGTCCTGACTGCGGGGTTTTGGAAACAAATTCAAACGTACAGCTCTGTTATCACTTCCAACATCAATGAAGACAGAAAACTAAACAGCAGTGACGTTTGTAGGGTTACTGAAGTTGGGCTAGCTGGTATATAATGATGTGCTACGTGACCGCTAGCGACACAGCTATGTTAGCATAATATAAACAAGCTAACTTTTTTCCCACTGGATAAAAGTTAACGTGAGTGTTCTCGGTGGTCAGGAACAAATGTAATCGCATGGCAGGATGCTGTAAAAGGACCAAACTTCAGCCAGGAGAACAACTGAGATAATCCATCCACAATACGAGGTTAGTCATTCATATACTGCTGCATGGGCTGTAGTTACATCCTAAGGTTTTAAAAACTGAGCTTAAATAAATGATTAGCGGTAATAAAAGCCGAGGGAGGTCAACAGTGATCACTGACTGTTTTAGGAGCTTTTTGAGATCAAATAGAAGAAAATACAAAACATTAAACATGTTAACAACACAAAAGCCATATTAAACGCAGACTACTTTAGGCCCGGAAGTAGGATTCGTCACGTCATCACTGAACAACCGGATACTGTCCTTTCAAGATTCTTTACTTGTCACGTGCACAGTTATACAAGTACAATATGCAGTGAAATGTATCCTGACGCGCTCCTCGACTGTGCACAAAGAGACAGAACATTAGATACATGAAGTGAATATATACAGGAGGACATTATGTGCAGTTAGTAGCATTTAGCTTTAGTGCTGAAGCAGCAGGACCAGTTCATCTGGAAAAAACAGGCGTTCATTGGCTCTTAAAACAATGCTTCAGATTCCTGGGCATCAACATCAGCAGGATCTGAGCTGCTCACCATGTTGATGTGAGCACAAAAGCAGCAAGACAGCGGCTCTTCCTGCAGCGCCTGAGAAGATTCAGCATGAACCCAGAATACTAACAAATACTGCACCATTGAGAGTATTCTGACTGCTGCATCACCACCTGGTACGGCAGCTGTAATGGTCTGGACTGCAAAGCTCTGCAGAGGGTGGTGAGATCAGCACAGCATCAGCAGGACTGACCTGGCAGCCATGCAGGATCTCTACAGACAGCGCTGCATGAGGAAGACACAGCGGATCCTCTCTGATCCCAGCCACAGGCTTCTCACACTTCTGCCGTCCGGCAGGCGCTTCAGGAGCATCCAGACCCGCACTACCAGACACAGGGACACTTTTTACCCACAAGCCATCAGGCTTTTGACCTGCTGACATTCTGCACACACCACTACACACTCACTACAACTACAGGACTCTGCACACTGTCACTTCAACTAATGCCACTTGCACAAGTTAAACACGAACTGTAAATACCAACTTGTCTTAAATTCCCTAAATATTTAATACTTTTTGTCTTTTTTCATTATTATTATTATTATTAGTGCTATTCTCTGTTATTTTCTCCATAATATAACTGCACACTCTCTATATGCTGATGTAAAGCTGAGGAGCCAAAGAGTTTCATTCTAGATAAACGTGGCTGCTCTGTTTATCTGTGCATCACAATAAAAGCTGAAACTTGAAGCTTTGCCGAGCACCAAAGTCTTTGGACTGTCACTGATATCAGTGCTGTTATTCAACTTATTTACTGCTTTACAGGAAAATCTATTTAACATGTTAAAGAGCTAAAGCACGGCGTCACAGATGATCCTGAAGCAAACAATCAGTCCAGACTGAGCTCTTCATCGTTGGTACCGTTGCTTTGTTTTTAGGCAGCAGCAGTGAAATCTGAAGAAAGCAAAGTGTAAATGTTGATGAAGTTTAAACTTTGCCAGCACGTCTCCTCTGCCTGCAAACGATGTGAAGTTTAGACCTTTGACCCACAGGAAGCTTTTAAAGACACAATGATGACTGAGCTGATCAGTCATTGTTCAGGTTTTTGTAAAACATGTAATCAGACTGATTTGTGTTTGTGTTGGATTGAAACATGTGTGAGTCTTCAGAGGTCACAGTGAGCCTGTGACACACTTGCATCCACTTCCTGTTTGTGTCCAACACGTCACACAGACCTGCAGCTGCCTGACAAATAAGCTTTACTGTGTTCAGGATGTTGTCAGCAGGTTACAGGAGAATCCGTCAGTCTGTAACTGTTGGAGGATCAACATCAGAGTCTGAGATTAATGACATGAAAGTGCACACAGGTGATCTGCCAGCAGGTGTGAACAGGTGAACCTGTGAGTTTAGATTTCTGTGTTTTCATCACTCGAGTCTGTTCAAAAAGCTGAAACTCTGATTCATTGCTGCAGTAAAACTCGGTATTAAAGTAAAGACGAGCTGCTTGAAGAGCAGCTTGAGCTCATATTAATATGAGACTGTGTACACAGTCTCATATTAATATGACTGTGCTTCTTATTAACATGAAGCACAGTCATATTAATGAGAGTGCAGCCTCTACATGCACAAATATGTGATCCAGTCTTATCTGTTCAGTGTGAACGAGCACACATACTGAATGCTTTCTTTCCTCCATCCTGCTCACTGAGCAGTGATGATGCATATTTGGAATAAGTGCACATCTAAAGGGCACAAACAGTGAAGCTGTGAACTCTCTCTGCTGTCACCCCATCATCTAAACACACTGTGGATGTGACACAGAGAGGAAACTCAGCTTTTCTTCCTGCTCTTTCTCTCGCTTCACTTTCCTGAAGCACAAATCAAAGACAGTCAGAGGAACTCAGCAGACCAGCTGCTGCTCCATCTACAGGTGGAGACACCACCCACGTGTCTGCAGGAGAACCAGAGTCACAAAGTAACAGAGTGAAGAGCAGCAGGTGAAGCACAGAGGACACAACAAGGAAGGAAAGAAGGAAACAAGGTCCCTCTGTGTCCTTTAAACAAGCATCAAGGTTTCATATCTAATGAACATAAAGCTGTGACCTGGAACCAGCTGGAAACACAGTTCATACAGAAGTGATTTGATCACCATACATATCAGGAAATCACTCATTCAGTCTTCATGCAGCCACACTGATGACATGCACAGTTACTTCCTGGTGTCACTGGTGTGTCGGGTTCCTGGTGTTCGCCCAGTGTTTGCACTTGTTTCATGTTTATTCACCTGTTCACATTTCCTGTTGTCATGTTTGCTTCCTTATGTTGTCCTGTTGTTGTTATTAGTTCAGTTCAGCTGTGTGTCCCTGATCATCATCATCAGCCAGAGTGTTTAAACCCTCAGTGTCTCTCTGCTCAGCGTCATTGTTGATGTTAATGTGCTCGACTCTGTACGTGTGTTCGCTTCAGTCCTTTCAGCTCAGCCAGTCATCCTGTGTTCATGATGATAAACACCAGCCTTCACCTCCCTGTGAGTCCTTTCCTCACCCACACGGCAACCACTGACATGATGGGACCACCTGCTGTGGGAACTGGTCCCAGTCGAGCTTGCAAAGCGGCAGCTCTGCTTGGAAGTGTTTCCAGAAGCTGGAGGCCAACAGGAGCTGATTCAAAGCTGCACAGAGCCCATTTACATGCAGCCTAAGTTCTGTTTGTTTTGTTGTCATTGCCACATGTCCCCACATCACATGCAGCCAATCATAAAGTTACTCAAAATACAAGGATTTTACATTTGCACCATTTCATTGTTGTGATAGTTAAACTGAGTTATTAGGATAAAATCCTTTTCAAAGTAGCCAAATAAACCTGCCATAAAAACAGGCGTGTATCTGTCTGTGTCAGCTGAGTTATTAGTTACAACTCACCCAGCTTTTTCATTGGCTGTGCTCTTACATGTGACCTTGGCTACATTGTTGCTGAGTCAGAGTTTTCTCTAAGATTTCTCCACCCTGAGGTCAGAGGTCAGCTCTGTCTCACACTCAGTACAAACCACCAGCATCACTCAGTCTGCAAGTGTCACATTAGTCGACTGGCAGTGACGGTTGTGCCGATGCAGTGGATTTACCACATGTGAGCTTGCTGCAGTATTTTGACACAGATGTGCATTCAGATCCAGCTGAGCCTGTCTTGGATCAGCACAGCCACCACGAGCAGCCCTCTAACATCACACCTCAGCCTGTGGAATATTCACCTGAAATACACACACACAACAGTTTTACTGCAATAACAGCTCCATAAGGTACCTCCCATTCCCAGCAACACACCATCTGTGTTTAAGGTGGACTGGATGAAGAGTTGTCAATAAGAACAGACAGATGAAGGTGAACGAATGCTCCAACATGTGAGATAAAGGCTCTGTACTTGTGCTGGTAGATGTCTGGGTCTGGGCTGGTTCTGATGTCCAGGTCGTCCCATAGACAGCCGTGCAGCACCGCGTACCTCACCACTCCAATCCTGTTTTTAATCTACAGGGAAACCAAGAAGGCTCACTGCTCTGTGCAAGCAAATATGTTTTTGAAAGCTGTCGTGATTTCCTCAAACTACCAGTCTTTTACATCTTGTACAAGCACATCAGACATTATCAGGAAATAGGGCTT